>NC_081554.1:136371649-136454607 GCF_963082655.1 Stomoxys calcitrans | reverse complement strand
CAAAAAAATAAATAACATAATTTAAAAAAATTAATACTTTGTTATTCGACCACCGCGTCTTATAACTTCTTTTAAACGGTTTGACATCGATTGGACTAATTTAGCGGTTATATTTTGGTCTATATTAGTCCATTCCTCCATTATCACCTGTTGCATTTGACTCTTGCTCGAAAAATTGCGCGTTCTCAATTTGCGTTCGAGATGTTCCCAAAGATGTTCAATTGGGTTCAAGTCGGGACTTTGAGGAGGAGTTTTAATGACTTTGGGGCAGTTATACAGCATCCACATCTTGATATTTAAAGCAGAATGTTTGGGGTCATTATCTTGATAATATTGAAAGTTATTACCAAGCCCAAGTTTTACAGCACTATCTTTTAAATTCCTCTTTAAAATGTCAATGTAATACTTATGATCCATTACTCCATTAATAATTTCAAGATTTCCCGCTCCTGAAGCCGCCATACACCCCCAAACTATTAAACCACCTCCACCATGTTGTACAGTAGCAACTGTGTTTCGTTCTTCAAGCTCTGTATTTGGTTTTCTGTACACTATGACCTTTCCATCGCACCCAAAAAGATTAAACTTGCTCTCGTCTGCAAAAATGACTGTTTTCCAAAATGATTCGGGCTGTTTTACATACATTTTTGCGAAGTTTAGCCTTTTCACTCGGTTTATTTTATTTATAAAGGGCTTCTTACGTGCAGTTCTTCCTCTGTAACTATGCCTTTTGAGTGTATTTCGAATTGTTTGTGTAGTAACTTCCTTCCCTAAATATTCCATAGTGTTTTTACGAAGAATGGTCGCATTTGTCTTCGGAGTTTTCTGAACTTGCCGCACTAGCCAACGCACATCTCCAACTGAAAGTGCTTTTGGTCGACCAGATCTTGGTTTATTGTCAACAGTTTTCGTTTCTGTCCACTTTCTGATGATGGATTGTATAGTAGATCGTGGTCTATTTAATATTTCACTGATAGTTTTTTAAGTTAAACCATTCCTGTGGTGTTTTATTATCAAAACTTTTACCTCATCAGAAACCTCGTTTTGCTTACGACCCATTTTGACAAAAACTATATTTTCAATGAAATTAAATATTTGCTGTCAAGGGCAAAGCCTCCTTTACTAAATAAAACATAAAAGGGGGATTCCCAAATAATATTTGAATTTGACTTTGATGATAGCACATCAATGATGAATACTTTTTTTGTTCTGTTTTTGGTGTTATTATATAAAATTGCATTTTTTGCGCTAATTAAATTTATTTTTTGAATTTATTTTAAAACATATAACGAAAAATAAACTATTGCATAAAACTGCATTATTTGTTTACTTTAAATTTTCTTCAATTACCCAAAATAAGTGAATTTATTATCAATTTTGCTAATGATGAATACTTTTTTTGACGCTGTAGCTGCCATATAGACGGGTCATCCGATTTAGGGTCTTAGGCCGATAAAAGCTACATTTATTATCCGATTTTGCTGAAATTTGGGACGGCGAGTTGTGTTAGGCCCTTCGACGTAATTAGTCAATATGGTCCAGATCGGTCCAGATTTGGATATAGCTGCCATATAGACCGATCCTCCGATGTAGGGTCTAAGGCCGATAAAAGCTACATTTATTATCCGATTTTGCTGAAATTTCGGACAATGAGTTGTCTTAGGCCATTCGACATCTTTTTTAAATATAGCGCAGATCGGTCCAGATTTGGATATAGCTGCCATATAGACCGATCTCTCGGTTTTAGGTTTTGGGGCCATAAAAGGCGCATTTATTGTCCGATGTCGCTGAAATATTAGACAGTGAGTTGTGTTAGGCTCTTCGACATCCTTTTTCAATTTGGCCCAGATTGGTCCAGATTTGAATATACTTGCCATATAGACCGATCCTCCAATTTAGGGTCTTAGGCCGATAAAAGCTACATTTTTTATCCGATTTTGCTGAAATTTCGGATAGTGAGTTGTCTTAGGCCATTCGACATCTTTTTTAAATATAGCGCAGATCGGTCCAGATTTGGATATAGCTGCCATATAGACCGATCTCTCGGTTTTAGGTTTTGGGGCCATAAAAGGCGCATTTATTGTCCGATGTCGCTGAAATATTAGACAGTGAGTTGTGTTAGGTTCTTCGACATTTTTCTAAAACTTGGCCTAATCCGGTCCAGATTTGGATATAGCTGCCATGTTGACCGATATATCGATTTAAAGTCTTGGCGCCAAAAAGGCGCATTTATAATCCGATTTCACTGAAATTGGACACAGTAACTTATGTTAGGCTTTTCAACAACCGTGTCGTATATGGTTCAGATCGGTTTATTTTTAGATATAGTTAATAAAGAGACCAATATTTTGTTAAACACAATGGAACAATGTCTTGTACTTATTAGTATTTGGTACGAATCGGAATATATTTCTATATAACTGCTATGCAACATAAGGTATGCAATTTTCACCGGATTTTGATGAAAGGTGGTTTACATATATACCCGAGGTGGTGGGTATCCAAAGTTCGGCCCGGCGGAACTTAACGCCTTTTTACTTGTTTTACACTTTTTTTCTAAAGCAAGCTAAAAGTAACAGCTGATAACTGACAGAAGAAAGAACGCAATTACAGAGTCACAAGCTGTGAAAAAATTTGTCAACGCCGACTATATGAAAAATCCGCAATTACTTTTGGGCAACCCAATAAAACTTGTCTCCAAAGAGGTGACGCACTGTATCAAGCCGTTCGGACTCGGCTATAAAAAGGAGGCCCCTTATCATTGTGCTTAAACTTGAATAGGACTGCACTCATTGATATGTGAGAAGTTTGCCCCTGTTCCTTAGTAGAATTTTCATGGGCAAAATTTGCATTTGCAGTCATATAGTCATTTATAGACAACTACCACATGATGATCAATGTGATAGGCGTTAAGCCACTCGAAGCGAGTAGTAGCACTAACATTCAAGATAGCGCCATCTGCTGATTTATTCAAAGACTTTTTTTCAAATGGATTTAGTTGATCCAATTGAAAACAGCCAATAAATGGCACTAATTTGGGGAAGCCAACATGAAGAAGAAAGGGCAGAGTGGTCAACATTGATCACAAAGCATTTATCTAAGGTATGACTTTGTTGCGGTTGTTTGCGATATTATTTTTTAACTTTCCCACTCTAAGACGGGCTTTGCAATAATTTCAAAAAACACCAGATCTCGGAGATTGTTAGGGCGATTTAAGAGAAATTTTGTTGGCACACTCAATCAAAAAAATTCGCAAAACGGATTTATAGACAAATCACTACAATATGGGTATCAAATTAAAGGAATTGGAGAGAAGAAAGCGAATCTGCTATCCAATTGTGGGAATAAATGTTTCGTGTGTCACCCCACCCCCAAAAAACTACTTAAATTGGACATATTTACCGACCATGGCAATATGGAATTTAAATAAAAGGTCTTTGGGAGTGGAGCACAAAATTGACTTTCGCTTTTGGAACCAAGTCTCTAGATCCACCACACTCCCAAACATAACTTTTACTGACCAATGCACTGTGGGTTTTAAATAACAGGTATTTGAGAGTAGAAATTCCACAGGAAAATTGGAGTACATTTTCAACTGAAATTGGGAAGAAATTCCAAATTAATAGTACTCCTCTCCAACATTGCATTATCAGGCGCAGAGGAACGTGCCACGCTCAGGTAGTCTTATATATAAAATTCAATTTGTGTTTGTTTGTTTGTCGGTTTGTTTATTTGTTCCGTATAGACTCAAAAACGGCTGAACCAATTACCTTGAAATTTTCATAAATTGTGTAGGTTGGACTGGAAGGAAACATTGGCAATATAATTTTTTGATATCGGGAGGGGGCGGACCCTCCCCCTTACCCCCAAAAGTACTACCCAAAAATTAAAGTGGACCGATTGGGACAATATGGGATTCAAATGAAAGGTATTCAAGAGTAATGTACTAATTTCATAAATTTTTCATCTAAAGTGTACCGATTAGGACAATGAGGGTATAAAATGAAAAGTATGCGGGAGTAGGTAGGAAAGTCGAAATGTTCGCTTATTGTGAAGATTCGTCTGGAAGGAAACATAGGCTATATAATTTTTCGGTATCAGAAGGGTGACGGACCCTCTCACTTATGCCAAAAACACAACCCAAAATCAAATGTGAACCGATCGGAACAAGGGATTCGGGAGTAGATTTCGAATCTGGCATACCAAATCAAATCGAAGTATAGGGGGTCACGCCAACCCACAAAAACGCCATTAGACCCATTATGACTATATGATACTGAACAGATTTTCTTAAAATTTTCATAGATTGTGCACGTTTGTATGGAAGGAAACATAGGCTTTATAATTTTTAGATATCGGGTAAAGGCGGACCCTCCACCATCCATATCCGAAAGTGGTCCGATGGGCACAATAAGGGTATCAAATGAAAGGTATTGGAGACCAGAAAACGAATATGGTATTAAAATTTGAGTCTAAGTACCCACCCACCGGTAAAACTCTTCTAAACAGATATATTCGAAATTCATGAAAATATGGGACTCAAATGAAAAGTATTAGTCAGAAGATTACAAATATGGAATAAAACTTTAGGTCCGAGTAATGGAAGGTCGCCCACCCCCAAATGGGCATATTAGCCGACCATGGTTTTATGGAACTCAAATGAAAGGTATTAGAGAGTAGATTACGAATATGACATTAAAAATTGCGTTCAAGTCTTTGTGGCACTTCTCCTTCTAAAGAAACATAAAATAGGTTATTTGACCCATTCTTACAATATGGGACTCAAATGAAAGGTATTTGAGAGTAGAAAACGAATTTGACATCCAATTTTGGGGTACGTCCTAATGCACTCCCTAAACTGAACTTCATTTCCGTCGGTAATAAAGAGCGAATTTGATATATATATTTGAGTCGAAATGTCTGAGGTGCCATCCTTTCCCTAATGAGAACATTACCTTGAGGAAGAACATTACCACCAGGAAGCGAGAAGGGGCAAATTCTCACACATCAATGAGTGCTTTCTGTTTCAAGCTTAAACTAAATGATAAGGGACCTTTTTTATAGCAGAGTCCGAACGGCGTCCCGCAGTGCGACACTCTTTGGGGATAATTTTTTAAATGACGATGCATGCCATTGCACCTCGCAAGTGTCGCCAACATTTACAGGGGATAAACACCGCTTTGTTCGATGTTTTCGCCAGGATTCGAACGCTTTCAGCGTCATAGGCTACATTGGCACGAATTCGATATCCGCATTCAGGGCGTAGTGTCCCCATCCTAAAAAGATATTAGAGAGTTAAAGAAGGCGCTGCGGAGCGGGCCCGGTTCGGCTAGTAAACATATAAAATTATGTTGTCACGGTTGGTGAGCAAGATCCCAACATTGTAAAACTACTTCTAGAAATAAAGATAAAATTTGCAGAAGTATGCTTTGGTGAGAGGTCCGTAAAGTGTTTTAGATAAACCTTTTTGGCCCTCTATCCGTAGCGGGTTCTTAAGTCCTAAAACCTGTGCAATTTTATAATTTGAATTGTTTTTTGCTTTAAATTTTTGCTACAAAATTTTCGTTCGAAAGCAATTTATCAAGGGACTGATTTCGAAATTTCCTTCGCAATTTTGACAACTGTTCCGATCTACATAAACCCACTTTTGTATGGCAATGTTTACGTTTTTGTACGAGTTGTCGTTCGATAATTTATACGGTTAAAATGAGATAGACAACCGAAATAATTTTTATACCCTCCACCATAGGATGGGGGTATACTAATTTTGTCATTCTGTTTGTAACACCTCGCAATATGCGTCTAAGGCCCCATAAAGTACATGTCCGTCCGTCCGTCCGTCTGTCGAAAGCACGCTAACTTTCGAAGGAATAAAGCTAGACACTTGAAATTTTGCACAAATACTTTTTATTAGTGTAGGTCGGTTGGTATTGTAAATGGGCTAAATCGGTCCATCCATGGACCGATCTTGGGTCTTGACTTCTTGAGCCTCTAGAGGGCGCAATTCTTATCCGATTTTATTGAAATTTTTTTTTTGCACATAGTATTTTGGTAGCATTTCCAACAACTACGCACAGTATGGTTTTAATCGGTCCATGGTTTGATATATCTGCCATATAAACCGATCTGGGATCTTGACTTCTTGATCTAGAGGGCGCAACTCTCATCCGATTTGGCTGAAATTTTATAGAACGGCTTCTCTCATGACCTTCAATATACGTGACTTAAATGCTCGAATCGATAATTAGCTTGATACAGTTCCCATATAAACCTATCTCTCGATTTTGCTTTTTAAGCCCCTACGGAGCGCAATTCTTATCCGAATGAACTGAAATATTACACAACGACTTCTACAATATTCAGTATTCATTTATGGTCCGAATCGGACTATAACTTGATATAGCTCCAATAGCATAACAGTTCTTATTCAATAATCTTTGTTTATCTAAAAAGATGTACCACACATAGAACTTGACAAATGCGTTCAATGGTGGAGGGTATATAAGATTCGGCCCGGCCGAACTTAGCACGCTCTTACTTGTTTTTTTTTTCGCTTGCAGGTCGAACTAACGCTAGCGTTCTACATCTACAAACAGGCCATAAGAGTATTGATTTCAGTATTTTTTATACCCACCACCGAAGGATGGGGGTATATTCATTTTGTCATTCCGTTTGCAACACATTTCCGACCCTATAAAGCATATATATTCTTGATCAGCGTAAAAATCTAATACGATCAAGACATGTACAGTCTTTAAAAATAGAAATATTGAGCCGAAATTTTACACAGACTTTTTTTTTGTCCATAAACAGGTTAAGTTCGATTTGGGGTCTCAGGCCAGTAAAAGCCACATTTATTATCCGATTTTGCTGAAATTTGGGGCAGTGAGTTGTGTTAGGCCCTTCGACATCCTTTGTCAATTTGGCTCAGATCGGTTCAGATTTAGATATAGCTGCCATATAGACCGATCCTCCGATTTAGGGTCTGAGGCCCATAAAAGCCACATTTATTATCCGATTTTGCTCAAATTCAGGACAGTGAATTGTGTTAGGCCCGTCGACATACTTCTGCATTATGGCACAGATCGGTCCCTATATGGATATAGCTGCCATATAGACCGATCTCTCGGTTTGGTTTTGAGCCCATAAAAGGCGCATTTATTTCCGAATTCGCCGCAATTTGGGACAGTGAGTTGTGTTAGGCCCTTCGACATCCTTCGTTAATTTTGCTCAGAGAGGTTCAGATTTGGATATAGCTGCCATATAGACCGATCCTCCGATTTATGGTGTTAGGCCCATAAAAGCCACATTTATTATCCGATTTTTCTGAAATTTGAGATAGTGAGTTGTGTTACTCGACATCCTCCGTCAATATGGCTCATATCGGTTCAGATTTGGATATAGCTGCCATATAGACCGATCTCACGGTTATAGGTTTTGGGGCCATAAAAAGCGCATTTATTGTCCGATGTTGCTGAAATTTGGGACAAAGAGTTAAGTTAAGCCCCTCCACATATTTCTGCAATTTGGTCTAGATCGATCAAGATTTGCATAAAGCTGCCATATAAACCGATATCTTGATTTAAAGTCTTGGCCCCAAAAAAGCGCATTTATAATCCGATTTTACTGAAATTTGACACATTGACTCATGTAAGGCTTTTCGACATCCATGTTGTATATGGTTCAGATCGGTTTATTTTTAAAAAGACCAATATTTAGCTATACACAATTGAACAATGACTTGTACTTATTAGTATTAGGTCCAAATCGGATCATATTT
Organism: Stomoxys calcitrans; assembly: GCF_963082655.1. NCBI lineage: Eukaryota > Metazoa > Arthropoda > Insecta > Diptera > Muscidae > Stomoxys > Stomoxys calcitrans. Next base: position 136,446,827 of record NC_081554.1, on the reverse strand, counting down.
CGATATAACTGCTATGGGACATAAGGTATGCAATTTTCACCGGATTTTGATGAAAGGTGGTTTACATACATACCCGAGGTGGGGGGTATCCAAAGTTCGGCCCGGCCGAACTTAACGCCTTTTTATTTGTTTTCTTTTTAATTTCAGGACATAAGAATATATAAAGGTCTTCAAATGTGGTCTATCTTTTCGAATAACTTTATTATCTTTATTTAGGGTCTAACGCCCGTTACATTTAGCTAAATATGAATATGGAGTGAAAACTACATTGCAGAAATTTATTCAGAATATGCGTTTTGACCCTGGAGAAGGCATTCTTGGCTTATTGTATTTAGCTGTCGAACTTTTCTTAAAATAAATAAATTAAAACGAAATTAGGTAAAAACGGTAACTATGATCTGAGATAGGCCAACACAACTTCTATATCTAACCATAATCACATCGATACCACATTCGCCAAGGAAGAGGAGAGTTCTGAAACAGTTCGGAAGAAAAATACGCGTTTAATAAGCTCCAGATGGTTCAGATGTAGATCGGCCTCCGTGGGGCTAAATCAAGATATAGTCCGATAATATATTTTCCAAAAGTGTATATTTTAAGTCTAATTACATTGTGTTTACAAAGAAATAATGTTGAATCGAACAAGTAAAAAGGCATTAAGTTCGGCTGGACCGAGCTTTGCATATCCTTGGATATATATGTTAAAAATCTTTCATAAAAAAAACGGTTAATATCCATCATTTATGACCCATAACAGCTATATCTAAATATATTCCTATATCCACCATATTCAAGAAGGCTATTTAGGGGTCTAACACAACTTATTGTACCACATTCATCGGTTTAAAAATTCGAGTAATAAACGTGATTTTATAGTCTAAAGAACTTAAATCGAGAGGTCGGTACATATGGCGGCTATATCCAAATATAGCACTATCTGGACCATACTCAGTACGAATATCGAGGGTTCTACCACAATTCCTTTTTATGGGACCAAGACCTGAAATCGAGAGATCGGCCGGTGTTATGACTTTCAATAACTGTGCTAAACATGGTTGAAATCAGTTTATAAGTTTATATAGCTATCATATAAACCGGTCTAGGTCTTGACTTCTTGATCCTCTAGATGGCGCAATTCCAATCCGATTTGGCTGAAATTTTGCATTACGTGTATCGCTTTAACTTCCAACAACTGTGATAATATGGCTTAAATCGGTCTATAACCTAATATAGCTGCCATATAAACCGATCTTGAATCTTAACTACTTGAGTACGACGTACTTTGTTATGACTGCCCATAAGCTGAAATAGCTGTCACATAAACCGATCAGGGATCTTGACTTCTTGAGCCTCTAGATTTGGTCAGATTTGGTTACAATTTTGTACAAAAGCTTCTCCCATGGCATTTAGTATATGCGCCTAAAGGGTGCAGTTCTTATTCGATTTGACTGAAATTTTACACAATGACTTCTACTATGGTCCCAAACATTCATTTCAATTATGCTCCGAATCGGATCATAACTTGATATAGCTATTGTTAATATATTTCTTATTATTTTCTTCTATCATTTGTGTGCCTAAAAAGAGATACCAGGAAAAGAACTCGACAAATTCGATCCGTGTTGGAGGATATATAAGTTTCGGCCCGTCCGAACTTAGCACGCTTTTTCTTGTTTAAAATAATTTTTAACTGTGTAGTCAGATGAAAGATAGTTATATGAACTTTTATGTCGGAAATAATTAAATGATGTTCATATAAGACATTTTTAGGCAATCAAGAGATTGGTCAAAGGTCTGCAAATTTGGCAAATTGTAACAATAACGCCCACTTCGCTAGTTTTTAAGGACGTTGCACCTTCTATTGGGTTGCCCAAAAAGTAATTGCGGATTTTTTAAAAGAAAGTAAATGCATTTTTAATAAAACTTAGAATGAACTTTAATCAAATATACTTCTTTACACTTTTTTTCTAAAGCAAGCTAAAAGTAACAGCTGATAACTGACAGAAGAAAGAATGCAATTACAGAGTCACAAGCTGTAAAAAAATTTGTCAACGCCGACTATATGAAAAATCTGCAATTACTTTTTGGGCAACCCAATATAATCGCAAAATCTATGACATTAATATATGGGTTTTACTTATTTGTTATACCCTACACCACCATTGTGGTACAAGGCATTATAACTTAGTGCATTTGTTTCTAACACCCAGAAGGAAGAAATATAGACTCATTGATAAATATACCGATCGACTCAGAATCAGTTTCTGATTCGATTTAGCTATGTCCGTCTGTCAGTCTGTCCATGTTAATTTGAGTACAAAGTAAAAGTCGCAATTTTCATCCGATCGTCTTCAAATGTATATCAGGGACGTAGCCAGGATTTTATATATTTTTTTTTTTTTTTTTTTTTTGTGGGGGGGATGGGTGGCACCCCACATTTTTTTAACATCTTCTATTGCCAAAATTCTTCTTTCACTGTGAAATTGGTAAACATAGCAATTTTTTTTTTTTTTTAAATCGTGTTTGAAATTGGATGCAGGCGGTGACATTTGGTCATAAAGTAAAAGCTGAATTTTGTACTGATTGCAGACACACTATTTATAGACCGATCTAGTGTGCTGTTCTTTATGAATGTCTTATTTTTATAGTGAAAATTTCGGCGAATCAGCTTCAGTATTTTGGTGAATTTTTTTCATTTGCGCTCATTTTTATTCTCTCTTTATGATTTCAATAGATTATTGTTTGTGTCGGTCTATTGGTTTTAAACTAATTTTATTTATCTACAATTTTACGCAAACTAATTGAAGTCATTAAGCAACTATAATTGTTAAATAGTTAAAAAAAATGTTGATCAATGTTTTACTAAGAGCCATCTAAATTATACTTAAATGTAGTCGCTAATTTCTTTTTCGAACTTAACTAAAAACTATCGAAATACCGTTTTTGATGGAAAAGATGTCCGGTAAAGATTGCATCCAACTATTTTGGATGTGGTTATAATTTCCATCTTGTGTTTATAAGTCCTAAAGTTTTCCTAATTTATTGGAGGTTAAATAAGAATAAGTGGTAAAACTAAAAATCAGAAACACGAAGAGAAAGTTCGGTCGCGCCGAACTTTCGATACCCACCACCTCGGGTATATATGTAAACCACCTTTCGTCAAAATCCGGTGAAAAATGCATAACCTATGCCCCATAGCAGCTATATATTGGACAAAATACTAATAAGTGCAAGTCATTGTTCAATTGTGTATAACAAAATATTGGTCTTTTAAGTAGCTATATCTAAAAACAAACCGATCTGAACCATATATGACGCGGATATCGAAACACCTCACATAAGTCACTGTTTCAAATTTCAGTGAAATCGGATTATAAATGCGCCTTTTATGGGGCCAAGACTTAAAATCGCTGGAAGCTATATTCAAATCTGGACCGATCTGGGCCAAATTGAAGAAGGATCTTGAAGAGCCTAACACAACTCACTATCCCAAATTTCCGCGACAAAGGACAATAAATGAGCCTTTTATGGGCCCAAAACCTTAAATCGAAAGATCGGTCTATATGGCAGCTATATCCAAATCTGAACCGATCTGGGCCGAATTGAAGAAGGATGTCGTAGGGCCTTACACAACTCACTGTCCAAATTTTTTGCAAAATCGAACAATAAATGCGCCTTTTATGGGCCCAAATCTCAAATCGAGAGATCGGTCTATATGGCAGCTATATCCAAATCTGGACCTATCTGAGTCAAATTGAAGATGGATGTTGAAGGGCTTAACATAACTCACTGTTCCAAATTTCAGCAAAATCGCATAATAAATGTGGCTTTAATGGGCCTAAGACCCTAAATCGGCGGATCGGACTATATGGGGGCTATATCAAGATATAGTCCGATATAGCGCATCTTCGAACTTAACCTGTTTATGGACAAAAAAAAATAAGAATCCGTGCAAAATTTCAGTTCAATATCTCTATTTTTAAGGACTGTAGCGTGATTTCAACAGATAGAAGCACAGACGGACGGACATGGCTAGATCGTCTTAGATTTTTACGCTGATCAAGAGTATCTATACATTGTAGGGTCGGAAATGGATATTTCGATGTTTTGCAAACGGAATGAAAGAATTTATATACCCCTATCCCTCGGTGGTGGGTATAATAAAACTTGCTCTCATAGAGAAGAGTCGCTGGCTAATATTATTTTAACACATTTCCTCAATTAAGTTTGGTATTAAGTTCGTGTTTCACAGTGAAAATTAATATTTTTCCGACAACTTTTTGTAGACAATAAATTTGAAGCAACAAGACTTTCTGTTTTCATTCATTAGGGCATTCCCATTATTTATGATAATTTTTTAATAAAAGTGTTATATTATCAGTGATAATTTTGTAGTTTTTCAAAATAATAATTGTGGAAAACATGGGTATTTCACTGTGAAATACCTACTTAATACCCACCTTTTTGTAAACGTCCAATTTGACTCGTCGAATTTCATTAACGATTTTTGTACATAGCACATAAGAACATCATTATTCGCAAAAAAATTACATTGTAAAACAATTTACTTGGAAGTGGATTAAAAACTCAAAGCAGTAACTTTTTAAATGTGTAAAATAATATTTCACTGTGCTCAAATCTACGGTCAAAACCAACAGAACAAAAAAAATCTCTACTAAAATTTTCTTCCCTTTATTACTATAAGCTCCGTATCAATTGCCTTAAATACTGGATTCTGAATTATAGAATTCTAAAAAAATGGTCTTATTTGAAATAATTATTTTAAAATGTAAATTAATCTGGGTGATCATTTCAGATTTTTAAAATTGTGTTTCCGAATCCTTAACACTTTTCATTTCATTTCTGATGTAATACAAATAATTTATACTTAAATATTACTAATTATTTTTTGGTTTTTAAGACTTAGGTTTTCAGACTAACAAGCAAAATATTTTAATTAAAGAAATTTTTTGAATAATATTTTTTCTAAAAATGAAATTTCAATTCAAATAATAAAACGTAATTTAAGAGAAAATGCATATAGAATTGTCTTAAAAAATTTTTTGATAAATGATTGTCTTTCGGAATAATTTTTATAAAAAACTAGTTGACCCGTGCCCTCTCCGCTGCGCCTTTTTATACCCTCCACCATAAGATGGGAGGTATACTAATTTCGTCATTCTGATTGTAACTACTCGAAATATTCGTCTGAGACCCCATAAAGTATATATATTCTTGATCGTCGTGCAATTTTATGTCGATCTAGCCATGTCCATCCGTCCGTCCGTCTGTCTGTCGAAAGCACGCTAACTTCCGAAGGAGTAAAGCTAGCCGCTTGAAATTTTGCACAAATACTTCTTATTAGTGTAGGTCAGTTGGTATTGTAAATAGGCCATATCGGTCCATGTTTTGATATAGCTGCCATATAAACCGATCTTGGGTCTTGACTTCTTGAACCTCTAGAGTGCGCAATTCTTATCCGATTGGAATGAAATTTTGCTCGACGTGTTTTGTTATGATATCCAACAACTGTGCCAAGTATGGTTCACATCTGTCCATAACCTGATATAGCTGCCATATAAACCGATCTTGGGTCTTGAATTCTTGAGCCTCTAGAGTGCGCAATTATTATCCGATTAGGATGAAAATTGGCACGACGTGTTTTGTTATGATATCCAACAACTGTGCCAAGTATGGTTCAAATCGGTTCATAACCTAAAATAGCTGCCATATAAAGCGATCTGGGGTCTTGACTTCTTGAGCCTCTAGAGTGCGCAATTCTTATCCCATTGGAATGAAATTATGCACGACGTGTTTTGTTATGATATCCAACAACTGTGCCAAGTATAGTTCAAATCGGTTTATAACCTGATATAGCTGCCATATAAACCGATCTTGGGTCTTGACTTCTTGAGCCTCTAGAGTGCGCAATTCTTATCCGATTGGGATGAAATTTTGCACGACGTGTTTTGTTATGATATCCAACAACTGTGCCAAGTATAGTTCAAATCGGTTTATAACCTGATATAGCTGCCGCATAAGCCGATCTTGGGTCTTGACTTTATGAGCCTCTAGAGTGCGCAATTCTTATCCGATTGGAATGAAAAAAACACGACGTATTTTGTTATTATATCCAACAACTGTGCCAAGTATGGTTCAAATCGGTTCATAACCTGATAAAGCTGCCATATAAACCGATTTGGGTCTTGACTTCTTGAGCCTCTAGAGTGCGCAATTCTTATCCGATTGGAATGAAATTTTGCACGACGTATTTTGTTATGATATCCAACAACTGTGCCAAGTATGGTTTAAATCGGTCCATCACCTTATATAGCTGTCATATAAACCGATCTTGGATCTTGACTTCTTGAGCCTCTAGAGGGCGCAATTCTTATCCAATTTGAATGAATTTTGGCACGTAGTATTTTGTTATGATATCCAACAACTGTCCCAAATATGGTTCAAATCGGTTCATAACCTGATATAGCTGTCATAGAAACAGATCTGGGGACTTGACTTCTTGAGCTTAGTGAAATATGATGTTACAAAAATAGAATATCGCTTGACTAACAGTTTAACAATACAAGTGCCTTTATCTGAATCCCATATGATCTTTATTGGTGTACGAATTTAAGTTTGCATGTAAGGTGTATTCTGTTCTTAAAATACTTTATTTCAGCCCGATATTTTCATGATATCTGATTTAGAGGTGTTTTCGGGTGTGAGGTTGTCCTCCAGGCACCTGGCCCTGAAAAAATATAAGAATTGTGCTCTTCCCTCAAATACCATTTATTTAAACCCCATATTGCCATTGGTTTAGGGGAGTTTATACGATGAGGCGTCTCCCAAACACATGGCCCCAAAATTGGTTATCAAATTCGATTTCTAATCTCAAATACCTTTCATGGCCCCAAATTAGGTTATCAAATTCGTTTTCTAAACTCAAATACCTTTCACTTTAGCCACCTATTGGCATGGTCAAAAATTTTTACCGTTTGGGGAAGGGGTGATGCCCTAAATACATGGTCTTACATTTGGCTATCAAATTCGTATTCTACTCCAAAATACCTTTTTTTTAGACCCATATTGCGATGGTCAGTAAAAAATTGCTGTTTGTGGTGTATTTTGAAAAGGGTAGACCCCCAGAAAATTGGTCTCGAAAGTGGGTAACAATTTCGTGCTCTACTCCCCAATACCTTTCATTTTACCTCCATATTGACATGGTCGGTAAATATGCCCGATTTAGGGGTGTTTTGGGGATTGGGGTGGTCCCTCAAACACTAAGCCCGGAAAATATATCAGCAATGTGCTCTGTTCTCATATACCATTTATTTGAACCCCATATTGCCATTGCCCTCAAGATTGGATATTAAATTCGTTTTCTAATCTCATTTAAACTTCTAATTGCAAAAGTCAGCAAAAATGTCCGGTTTGGGTTATTGGCCCTAAAAAGTATGGATATTTAATTCCACTCTCTTTGAGACCCAAATTGTCTTGGTGAGCAAATACATCCTATTTGGCGATTGTTATGGTGGTGGGACGTCCGCTAGACAGTTGGCCCCCAATGTTGATACCTTTAATTTGGGGGGTGTTTGGGGAATGGGCGGCCACTCAGTGAGTTGGCCTTGAAAATATATATCGGACTAGTGTTTCACTTTAAAAACCCTCTTATTTGAACCTCATATTGCAATAGTCAGAAAATACTTACTATTTGGGTGGTGTTGTGGGGTGGGGTGACCCCATAGACACTTTTCCGGAATAGTGATATCAAATTTATGCATTACTCCCAAAGACCTTTCATTTGAGCTCCATATTGCTATGGTCGCAAATTTGTCCCCTCTGGAGGATTTTTTTGGTCGAGACGGCCGCCCAAACACTTGATCCCATATTTCGATATCAGATTCGTAACCTACATTTAAATACCTTTTATTTAAGCCCCATATTCCCAGTTTCAGTAAATAAGTCCTGTTTGGGATGTGTTTTGGGGAAAGGGTGGACCCGCAGAAACGTGGTCCCACATTCGGATATCAGATACGTATTCTACTCGAAAATACCTTTCATTTGAGTTCCATATTGCCATGGTCGGTAAATATGTCCGATTTAGGGGTGTTTTGGGTGTTGGGGTGGTCCCCCTAGCACTTGGTCCGACAATTGGATATCAGATATGTTTTCTTATCCTAAATACCTTTCATTTGAGTCTCATATTGTCGTGATTGGTCTAAATATAAGTTTGGTAGGTTTTAGGATAAGTAGGTACCCCATCCGAAATTTGGTACCAAATTTTTTTTTTAGGGTACTATATGAGAGCACACAAATTTTCGTTTAAATCGCACCACCCATCTCCGAGATCTGGCGTTTCTGAAAATTAGGGTAAGGGAGAGGGTCCGCCCCCCCTTCAGATATCAAACAATTAAGTACCCTATTTTCACCACGGGTTCATTATGCACTATCTGTGAAAATTTCAAGAAAATCGGTTCAGCCGTTTCTGAGTCTACAAGGAACACACAAACATACGAACAAACAAACAAACACAAATATATTTTTATACCCTCCACCATATGATGGGGGGTATACTAATTTCGTCATTCTGTTTGTAACTACTCTAAATATTCGTCTGAGACCCCATAAAGTATATATATTCTTGATCGTCGCGACATTTTATGTCGATCTAGCCATGTCCGTCCGTCTGTCCGCCTGTCTGTCCGTCCGTCCGTCTGTCTGTCGAAAGCACGCTAACTTCCGAAGGAGTAAAGCTAGCCGCTTGAAATTTTGCACAAATACTTCTTATTAGTGTAGGTCGGTTGGTATTGTAAATGGGCCATATCGGTCCATGTTTTGATACAGCTGCCATATAAACCGATCTTGGGTCTTGACTTCTTGAGCCTCTAGAGGGCGTAATTTTTATCCGATTTGAATGAATTTTGGCACAACGTGTTTTGTTATGATAGCCAACAACTGTGCCAAGTATGGTTCAAATCGGTTCATAACCTGATATGGCTGCCATATAAACCGATCTTGGTTCTTGACTTCTTGAGCCTCTAGAGTGTGCAATTCTTGTCCGATTGGAATGAAATTTTGCACGACGTGTTTTGTTGTAATATCCAATAAATGTGTTAAATATGTTTCAAATCGGATAATAACCTGATATAGCTGCCATATAAACCGATCTTGGGTCTTGACTTCTTGAGCCTCTAGAGTGTGCAATTCTTGTCCGATTGGAATGAAATTTTGTACGTCGTGTTTTGTTATGATATCCAACAACTGTGTCGAGTATGTTTAAAATCGGTAAATCTTTTGATATAGCTGCCATATAAACCGATCTTGGGTCTTGACTTCTTGAGCCTCTAGAGAGCGCAATTCTTATCCGATTTGCCTGAAATTTTGTACGACGGATTCTCTCATGACCATCAACATACGTATTTATTATGGTCTGAATCGGTCTATAGCCCGATACAGCTCCCATATAAATCGATCTCTCTATTTTACTTCTTGAGCCCACAAGGGGCGCAATTCTTATTCGAATTGGCTGACATTTTACACAGGTCTCCAACATAAATATAATTTAATTGTGGTCCAAACCGGACCATATCTTGATATCGCTCTAATAGCAGAGCAAATCTTTTCTTATATCCCATTTTGCCTAAGAAGAGATGCCGGGAAAAAAACTCGACAAATGCGATCCATGGTGGAGGGTATATAAGATTCGGCCCGGCCGAACTTAGCACGCTTTAACTTGTTATATATAAGAAGATGTAGTAGCCAATCTCGGTGGTGCAGGGTATTATATTATGGGCTGCGCCCGAATTTTGCGTTTTCTTACTGGTTGATATTGTTGAAGAAAACTAAGCACCCGAATAAGATTTTCGTAATCAAAAGTTCCTTGTGTCCTAGCGTCAAGGGGTTAAGAATACAAATTGAGCTAAATCGCAAAAAAAGCCTTTAGAGGACTTTGACCTAGAAAAAGTAATGTAACAAATAACAAGTAAAAGCGTGCTAAGTTCGGCCGGGCCGAATCTTATATACCCTCCACCATGGATCGCATTTGTCGAGTTCTTTTCCCGGCATCTCTTCTTAGGCAAAAAAGGATATAAGAAAAGAGTTGCTCTGCTATTAAAACGATATCAAGATATGGTCCAGTTGGGACCACAATTAAATTATATGTTGGAGACCTGTGTAAAATTTCAGGCAATTCGTATAAGAATTGCGGCCATTGGGGCTTACGAAGTAAAATAGAGAGAACGATTTATATGGGATCTGTATCGGGCTATAGACCGATTCAGACCATAATAAACACGTTTGTTGATGGTCATGAGAGGATCCATCGTACAAAATTTCAGACATATCGGATAATAATTGCGACCTCTAGGGGTCAAGAAGTCAAGATCCCAGATCGGTTTATATGGCAGCTATATCAGGTTATGAACCGATTTGAACCTTATTTGACACACTTGTTGAAAGTAAAAATAAAATACGTCGTGCAAAATTTCAGCCAAATCAGATAGGAATTGCGCCCTCTAGAAGCTCAAGAAGTCAAATCCCCAGATCTGTTTATATGACAGCTATATCAGGTTATGGACCGATTTGAACCATACTTGGCACAGTAGTTGAATATCATAACGAAATACCTCGTGCAAAAATTCATTCAAATCGGATAAGAATTGTGCCCTCTAGAGGCTCAAGAAGTCAAGACCCAAGATCGGTTTATATGGCAGCTATATCAGGTTATGGACCGATTTAAACCATACTTAGCATAGTTGTTGGGTATCATAACAAAACACGTCGTGCGAAATTCCATTCCATTCGGATAAGAATTGCGCCCTCTAGAGGCTCAAGAAGTCAAGACCCAAGATCGGTTTATATGGCAGCTATATCAGGTTATGGACCGATTTGAACCATATTTTGCACAGTTGTTGGATATCATAACAAAACACGTCGTGTAAAATTTCATTCCAATCGGATAAGAATTGCGCACTCTAGAGGCTCAAGAAGTAAAGACCCAAAATCGGTTTATATGGCAGCTATATCAGGTTATAGACCGATTTGAACCATACTTGGCACAGTTGTTGGATGTCATAACAAAACACGTCGTTCAAAATTTCATCCCAATCGGATGTGAATTGCGCACTCTAGAGGCTCAAGAAATCAAGACCCAAGATCGGTTTATATGGCAGCTATATCAAAACATGGACCGATATGGCCCATTTACAATACCAACCGACCTACACTTATAAGAAGTATTTGTGCAAAATTTCAAGCGGCTAGCTTTACTCCTTCGGAAGTTAGCGTGCTTTCGACAGACAGACGGACGGACGGACGGACGGACGGACGGACGGACGGACAGACGGACGGACATGGCTAGATCGACATAAAATGTCACGACGATCAAGAATATATATACTTTATGGGGTCTCAGACGAATATTTCGAGTAGTTACAAACAGAATGACGAAATTAGTATACCCCCCATCTTATGGTGGAGGGTATAAAAAAGAAATGCTTGACTTGTGCACAAGCAAAAATAAAAATTAATAGATTTGAGTGTAACATTCTGCTTGGACGGTCGAGGGGCTCCAGAGCCTTAACACTTGGCCCCACATTTTGATATTAATTTGAACTCTTTTGAAATTTCACTTGTCTCCAAATTTTAATACCAGATTCATACTCTACTCGAATAATATGCCAATATGAGGTGTTTTTGGGCGATGGACTCTCATATTGCTGCGGTCGACCCAATCAGCCTCCCCATCTTCTTGTACGATATACGTTGGATTGCCCTAAAATGATTCCCGATCGGCCAACATAATCGGTTCGGTTCGTTTTATGGATGGATGTGTTTCCAATTATTTTAAAAAATGAAAACAAAATTTCGCCTTAATCGCTGTACTCATCTCTAAAATCCTCCATCTGAGAATGAGAATGCTACTAGAAATTAAACTACAAATTCGGTGATGTGTGATCGTGACAAGTAAACCGTTTGGAAAAGTGGTTATTCTCGTTGCTTAGCTTATTTTTCCAATTTGAAAAATCTGATGAAAATCTAATGACTTTATTAAAGTAAAAATTTATGAAAGGAGTTTCTATCGAAATGTTAGACCTGGACAGGCCATAAGTCTTTTATTTTCAAATTAAAACCTAATTACTTTGTTAAAATGGAAATTCCTTTGTCCCATTGTGCTGGTGCTAGATCTGACCAAGCATCAAAATGAGATATAAGAACATTCACGACGCCTACATCAGCTTCCGCAGAAGCAGAAACAGAACCAACAACTGCAAGGCATTAACATCAACATCATGTTTCCAATCAAGTTTGTCGATGTTGGCCAAACAAAACCTCGCTAACTTTTGGCTGGTGTTGGTAATTTAGTTTTGTAACCTCCTTAACGTATTGGATGAGCTAATTGAATTCATTATCATAGATTGCGGTTTTCCATTATAGACAGCAAATGCCGCAGCTACAACTATAGCTATAATGACTATGAATATACCAAGAGCAACGCCATCAAGGACTTATAACAAACTTATATCTACAAGATATCTCACACACGCACACAGACAAGTGGTTATATCTTCAAATGCCTATGTGTGTGTGTTTTAAGAAGCTACGTTTAGTCTGTACTAGTGTTCAATGATTTGATATTGTTGCATAATAAATTTGTGAGGGGAATTTAAAATCGAATAAATGAAATTTGTTGATGATATTAAAAACCTAAAATTAACTTTGAGAAGTGCATATTAGAGTTCTCGTTTGGTTCTTTAATTACACGAGTATGCGGATATAAGCACACCGAGTTAATTATGTACCACACGGAAAAAAATAATTTATAAACGAATCATAAACGAAATTTTCAACATGTTAACTTCTTTTGTCAAAATGGAAGATATTTTTTGATAAATTTTTGCAATAATTTGTGGCCAATATAAAATTATTTTCCAAGCCAGAACCGACTTTTTGGCCAAAACAGACCTGTGACAAATTAATAAATATTGAACACAAATTAACATGGACAGACAGACAGACAAAGCTAAAACTAATCAGAAAGTGACTCTGAGTAAAAGCGTGCTAAATTCGGCCGGGCAGAATCTTATATACCCTCCACCATGGATCGCATTTGTCGAGTTCTTTTCTCGGCATCTCTTCTTAGGCAAAAAAAGGATATAAGAAAAGATTTGCTCTGCTATTATAGCGATATCAAGATATGGTCCGGTTTGGACCACAATTAAATTATATGTTGGAGACCTGTGTAAAATGTCAGCCAATTCGAAAAAGAATTGCGCCCTTTAGGGGCTCAAGAAGTAAAATAGAGAGAGATCGATTCATATGGGAGCTGTATCGGGCTATAGACGCGGGAGAATTCTTCGTACAAAATTTCAGGCAAATCGGATAATATTTGTGACCTCTAGAGGCTCAAGAAGTCAAGATCCCAGATCGGTTTATATGGCAGCTACATTAGGTTATGAACCGATTATAACCTTATTTGATACAATTGTTGAAAGTAAGAATAAAATACGTCTTACAAAATTTCAGCCAAATCAGATAGGTATTGCGCACTCTAGAAGCTCAAGAAGTCAAGTCCCAAGAACTCTTTATATGACAGCTATATCAGGTTACGAACCGATTTTAACTATACTTGGCACAGTTGTTGGATATCATAACAAAATATTACGTGCAAAATTTCATTCAAATCGGATAAGAATTGCGCACTCTAGAGCCTCAAGATGTCAAGACCCAAGATCGGTTTATATGACAGCTTTATCCGGTTATGGACCGATTTTAACCACACTTGGCACAGTTAATGGATATCATGACAAAACACGTCGTGCAAAATTTCATTCCAATCGGATTAGAATTGCGCACTCTAGAGGCTCAAGAAATCAAGACCCAGGATCGGTTTATATGGCGGCTATATCAAAACATGAACAGATATGGCCCATTTACAATACCAACCTACACTAATAAGAAATATTTGTGCGAAATTTCAAGTGGCCAGCTTTACTGCTTCGGAAGTTAGCGTGCTTTCGATAGACAGACGGACGGACGGACGGACAGACGGACGGACAGACGGACGGACATGGCTAGATCGACATGAAATGTCGCGACGATCAAGAATATTTATACTTTATGGGGTCTCAGACGAATTTTTCGAGTAGTTACAAACAGAGTGATGAAATTAGTATTCCCTCCATTCTATGGTGGAGGGTATAACAGTGTAAAGAATTATGGTCTGTTGAATGAAAGAATTATATCGAACAAACAAAAATCGTTCGAAATCGAATCTTTTTCGGTTTGTGTATATCGAATTCAATATATTGCCTGCACACACATAAGTCAATGTTCTCATTTTCACATGCTTACGATTTTGGGATTGCCATACAGGTGTTTTTTCGATTTCTCCTAATCTACTACCAATTTGTACATACGATTGTGCAATAATGTTGTAATTTTCTTTATTTCAATCACATACACAAGTTCAAAACATTAACATTAAACATTATTAACATACAAAATGTGATGTGTTTAATAAAAAGAACACCGCCAAATCCAATCCAATTTTTTTGGTTTTGTCCACCACCGAACGATGGGAGTATATTCATTTTATCATTCCGTTTCCAACACATCGAAATATCCACTCCCGACTCTATAAAGTATATGTATTCTTGATCGTCGTAAAAATCTACGACGATTTAGCCATGTCCGTCAGTCTGTTTAAATAACGCTACAGTCTTTAACAAGTAAAAGCGCGCTAAGTTCGGCCGGGCTGAATCTTGGGAAACCACCACCATGGATTCTGCTTAAAGTTTATACAAAATAAATTAAGTTGTAGGGCATAATTTTATTCTACATACCAAACTTCTGTCAAACCAGCAAAATTTAAAGCTTCTAGGAACCGAAAAAGGATGATCTAGATAGTCATAACAGAACACTACATGCTCAATTTCATCCAAATCGGACAAAAATTGGGGTTTTCAGGGGCTTAAGAACCTAAATCAGGGCTTCCAGGGGCTCAGGAAGTCAAATCGGACGTCGGTTTATATGAGAGCTACATCTAAATCTGAACCGATATGGCCCATTTACAATCCCCAACAACCTACATTTATATTAGGTATCACACACGGACGGACGGACGGGCATGGCTCGATCGATTCAGAACGACGGGACGAATATAAATACTTTATGAGGTCTTAGAGGAATATTTCGAAGCAATTGGAATGACTAGATTAGTATACCCCCATACATGAAACTATGCACAGGTCCTTTTTATACCCTTCACCATAGGTTTGGGGGTATACTAATTTCGTCATTCTGTTTGTAACTAATCGAAATATTCGTCTGAGACCCCATAAAATATATATATTCTTGATCGTCGCGACATTTTATGTCGATCAAGCCATGTCCGTCCGTCCGTCCGTCTGTCTGTCGAAAGCACGCTAACTTCCGAAGGAGTAAAGCTAGCCGCTTCAAATTTTGCACAAATACTTCTTATTAGTGTAGGTCGGTTGGTATTGTAAATGGGCCATATCGGTTCATGTTTTGATATAGCTGCCATATAAACCGATCTTGGATCTTGACATATTGAGTCTCTTGAGTGCGCAATTCTTATCCGATTGGAATGAAATTTTGCACGATGTGTTTCGTTATAATATCCAACAACTGTGTCGAGTATGTTTAAAATCGGTAAATCTTTTGATATAGCTGCCATATAAACCGATCTTGGGTCTTGACTTCTTGAGCCACTAGAGTGCGCAATTCTAATCCGATTTGAATGAAATTTTGCACGACGTGTTTTGTTATGATATCCAACAGTTGTACCAAGTATGGTTTAAATCGGTCCATAACCTGATCTAGAGTGCGCAATTCTAATCCGATTTGAATGAAATTTTGCACGACGTGTTTTGTTATGATATCCAACAACTGTGCCAAGTATGGTTCAACTCGGTTCATAACCTGATTTAGCTGTCATATAAACAGATCTGGGATCTTGACTTCTTGAGCTTCTAAAGGTCGCAATTATAATCCGATTTGGCTGAAATTATGTGCGACGGATCCTCTCATCACTATCGACACACGTGTTTATTATGGTCTGAATCGGTCTATAGCCCGATACAGCTCCCATATAAATCAATCTCTCTATTTTTCTTCTTGAGACCCCAAAGGTCGCAATTCGTATTCGAATTGGCTGACATTTTACACAGGTCTCCAACATATAATTTAATTGTGGTCCAAACCGGATCATATATTGATATCGCTCTAATAGCAGAGCAATTCTTTTCTTATATCCTTTTTTGCCCAAGAAGAGATGCCGGGAAAAGAACTCGACAAATGCGATCCATGGTGGAGGGTATATAAGATTCTGCCCGGCCGAACTTAGCACGCTTTTACTTGTTTTCCATAAGCAGGTTACGTTCGAATATGGGTTATATCGGACTATATCTTGAAGGTCTTAGGCCCGTTAGAGACACATTTATTATCCGATTTTACTGAAATTTGGGACAGCGAGTTGCGTTAGGCAACTCGACATCCTTTTTCAATTTGGCCCCGATCGATCCATATTCGAACATAGCTGCCATATAGATCGATCTCTCTCGATATTGTCCGATTTTGTCGAAATTTGAGACAGTGAGTTGTGTTAGAGCCTTCAACATCGCTCTTCAATTTGGCCCAGATCGGTTCAGCTATTGACATAGTTTCTATATAACCAATCTCTCGATTTGAGGTCTTGGCCCCATAAAAGGCGTATTTATAAACCGATTTCGCTGAAACTTTACGACGTGACTTATTTTAGGCTTTTCGACATCTGTGTCGTATATGGTTCAGATCGGTCCATAGTTGGATATGGCTACCAAAAAGACAAATATTTTGTTCTACAAAATTGAACAATGGCTTGTACTTATTACACCCCTACATGTCTGTGCCGAATTTGGTCCCAATAGGACCATATTTTGATATAGCTGCTATGCATTTTTCATCGGATTATTACGAAAGGTGATTTACATATATACGCCGTGGCTATCCAAATTTCGGCTCGGCCGAACTTTACGCCTTTTTACTTGTTATCTTTATCCTTAAAAATAAACAAAGCATTTTTTAATCAGGTATCTAGTTCTTAACATGTGTGTAGTGCTAAACAGCTAATGCAGACCAGGGTATACTCATGGATGTATCGATCATTTCGATAACACCACAACCTCATCATTTAAGAAAAGAAAATAATTTTTACAATACGACTATAACAATTATTTATGCTAAACTATTGTATGGCGAATTGTTTAATTATTTGCATCTTCTTGTTGTTGTTAAACTGTATTTATTTATTTATTTAATTTGTTCTTTGTTTTTGGTTTTTTTTTTTGTTTAGTGATTTTGTTTTCTAGTGTACATTTACATAATTATAATATATTTTATAGAAGCAAAAAGTCATTAAGTTCGGTCTGGACGAACTTTGAACAACCACCACCTCGGATATATACAAGATATTAATTACCTTTCACCATAATACGGTGGAAATTTTATGAATCCATAGCAGCTATATATAAATATAGTCCGATCTCCATCGTAGTCAGGAAGCCTGTGTAAGGGTCTAACACAACTCATTGTACCAAATTCAAAGTTCACCTTTTATGAACCTAAGAACCTAAATCGGGAGATCGGTATATGCATGCTATATCCAAATATAGAACGATCTCGACTATATGGGGCACATATGACAAAAATTTACCGGCCTCACTTTTTCAAAATTCTGCAAAATCAGGCAAGACCTTAAATCAGGAGACCGGTCTATATAGCAGCTATATTTAAATACATACCGATTTGGACTATATTGAACATGAAAGTCGAAGAGTCTAGCACAGCCCACTGGGTCAAATTTCAGCGAAATCGACTGATAAACATGCTTTTAAATCGGAAGATCGGTATTTATGGCTATATATTTATAGCAATATCCAAATACAGTCCGATCTTGACCATACTCAGTACGAATGTCGAAGGGCCAAATCGAACTCATTGTGCCAAATTTTTGCGAAATCGGTTAATAAATGCACCTTTTATGGGCCTTAAGCCTTAAATTGGGAGACGGGTATATATGGCAACTATATCCAACAAGTAAAAGCGTGCTAAGTTCGGCCGGGCCGAATTTTTATACCCTCCACCATCGATCGCATTTGTCGAGTTCTGTTCCCGGCATCTCTTCTTAGGCAGAAAAGTAAATAGGAAAAAATTTGCTTTGTTATTAGAGCGATATCAAGATATGGTCCGGTTTGGACCACAATTATATTATATGTTGGAGACCTGTGTAAAATGTCATCCAATTCGAATAAGAATTGTACCCTTTGGGGGCTCGAGAAGTAAAATAGAGAGATCGATTTATATGGGAGCTGTATTAGGCTATAGACCTATTCAGACCATAATAAATACGTATGTTGATGGTCATGAGAGGAAATTAATATACCCCATCCTATGGTGGAGGGTGTAACAAGTAAAAGCGTGCTAAGTTCGGCGGGCCGAATCTTATATACCCTCCACCATGGATTGCATTTGTCGAGCTCTTGCCATGGTATCTCTTTTTATTCAAACAAAGGATAAAAGAAAAGAATTGCTATGTTATTGGAACAATATCAAGTTATGGTTCATTTCGCACCATAATTGGTCTGAATATTGGAGACCATAGTAGAAGTCATGTTGCAAAATTGCAGCCAAATCTAGTAAGAATTGCGCACATTAGGGACTGAAGAAGTTAAATAGAGAGATCGGTATATAGGGGAGCTGCATTAGCCAATAAACGATTAATGCCATTTTCGACACGTATATTAAAGGTCATAAGAGAAGCCGTTGTACAAAATTTCAGCTAAATCGGATAATAATTGCGTTCTCTAGAGGCTCAAGAAGTCAAAACCTCAGATCGGTTTATATGGCAGCTATATCAGGTTATGGACCAATTTGAACCTTTCTAAATACAGTAGTTGGAAGTCATAACAAAACACGTCATGCAATATTTCAACCAAGTCGGATAGGAATTGCGCCCTCTAGAGGCTCAAGAAGTCAAGACCCAAGATCGGTTTATATGGCAGCTATATCAAAACATGGACCAATTTGGCCCATTTACAATTCCAACCGACCTACACTAATAAAAAGTATTTGTGCAAAATTTCAAGCGGCTAGCTTTACTCCTTCGAAAGTTAGCGTGCTTTCGGCAGACAGACGGACGGACAGACAGACAGACGGACGGACATGGCTAGATCGACTCAAAATGACATGACGATCAAGAATATATATACTTTATGGGGTCTTAAACGCATATTTCGAGGTGTTACAAACAGAATGACGAAATTAGTATACCCCATCCTATGGTGGAGGGTATAAAAATTAGATGTGTAGTCTCAACGGCATTTAATTTTGTTGAGCGGGCGCCCGAATAATAAGGCTTTAAATTTTGTTCACAAATTCGTAGTCTGCTTTCATATATTTTTCATTTCAGTCCCATATTGTCCCGATTAACTATCGTGTCTGTTTGTTGTAGTGCGAAGGGTCTAGGGACCGACCACTATTAAAACTCCTAAATGCATTTATAGTCCTCGCGTTAGCACCACAACACTTCACGCATTCTGTGATCGCCCGGATCTCCGCCTGCAGAACCGTGTTATGGTCAGGCAATCTGAAACATATCTCAGTCTTTGGGTTCTCAACGTAGACTCCCAAGCCCATCCTGTCCTCTAGTTTTGATCCATTCCTGTAACATGATCTTCCAGATGACAATACAAGGGTTTCGTCCGTCCCAGACTGTGCCACTGGCAGCAGTTCCTCGCACTCGACAACAAGGTTCATCTCAGGTATCCGATCGGAAACCTCTTCCCTTCCTTCCAGGTTTCCTATCATCGCCTCGATTTGCCGCAATGGTATGAGTTGCTCCTATCCTCAATCCATTCTCCCATTGCATTAATTCTCATAGCTGCAATGGCTGCCTCACACTTAATCTATATGTCAATGGGTCGGATATCCAGAATACTTTCCAGTTCCTAGTGGGCGTGGTCTTCATCGCTCCGCCTATGCCAAGACAACATGAACCTGTTGAATTGTCCAATTGTTGCACTTTTTCTCCATAGCAGACCACCAAACAACTGAGGCGTGAGTAAGTATTGGTCTAATCACGCTCCGGTAGAGCTAGTGAACTATTCTCGGATTCAGGCCCCATTGTGAGCCTCCGGAACGTCTACAAAGTGTCCAACATCTATGAGCCTTGTCAGTACGCTCCTGAATATCACACTTCCAATTAAGCCTCCTATCCAGTATTTGACCTTGTCAGATATCGAATTTTTTTTATTGAGGAAACGTGGTGCATCAAATTGGCCCACCTTCTTCTTTCTCGTGGAGAGGCATATATCAGTCTGATTTGGGTTAACATTGAGATTCTTAGGCTAGAGCCTAGTCATATGTCATATGCAAGACTTTTTCGGCCCTTCTGCATAGCTAGTTCGGATCCTTACCCCTAGAAAGTGTTGTAACATCGTCTCCATAGCAGACGGATTCAAATCCCTCATCAGTCAGCATCCGCAATAGGTTATATATGGTGGTCACCCAAAGAAGTGGCCTGCTTTTGTCGTAACGCGGGAAATATTCCATTAGGTTCGGGTGATGTTATATATGGTGGTCACCCAAAGAAGTGGCCTGCTTTTGTCGTAACGCGGGAAATATTCCATTAGGTTCGGGTGAATTAACCATAACCATTTCAGCATAATTTGAACTCATTAATAACAATTCGAATAATAATTCGCTCATGAGAAAGATATGTAAGATATCACATTCTTAAACACGACACTGTTCTACTGGCTGTTCCAATAATTTTAAAACTGTAACATTTACACACATAAAGACCGACAGTGTTTTCTGAGGCTTTAAGAGTTTGGGGATATAAACGCTACCATCGCGTGCACCATATTGCATGACTGCTTAAGTGTCTGAGTCTGTTGCAGTACGTACGTGCGTGAATGTGGCGGGAAAATGCTCGTGTACGCAGACACTCGTGCTAATATGTTTGTGGTTCCTGTCTCCACGCATTCCTGTTTTCATGTATTTTTGTGTAGGAAACTCAACATCTTAAAGAAAATACTACTGCACTTACGGTGCTGTTGTCGGCTCGGTGATGAGGTATGGCAACATTCATTTTAAGTTTTTGGTAATACAATTTCACATCTTTTCTGTTGAAAGGAAATCAAAAAGTGTTGAACGCCATTTACCGAAAAAACAACACACACACTGTTCACAATTTAAAACAAGTAAAAGCGTGCTAAGTTCGGCCGGGCCGAATCTTATATACCCTCCACCATGGATCGCATTTGTCAAGTTCTTTTCCCGGCATCTCTTCTTAGGCAAAAAAGGATATAAGAAAAGGTTTGCTCTGCTGTTAGAGCGATATCAAGATATGGTGCGGTTAGCACCACAATTAAATTATATGTTGGAGTCCTGTGTGAAATGTCAGCCAATTCGAATAAGAATTGCGCCCTTTTGGGGGCTCAAGAACTAAAATAGAGAGATCGATTTATATGGGCAGCTATATCGGGCTATAAACCGATTCAGATGATAAAAAACACGTATGTTGATGGTCATGAGAGGATCCGTAGTACAAAATTTCAAGCAAATCGGATAATAATTGCGACCTCTAGAGGCTCAAGAAGTCAAGATCCCAGATCGGTTTATATGTCAGCTATATCAGGTTATGAACCGATTTGAACTACACTTGGCACAGTTGTTGGATATCACAACAAAACTCGTCGTGAAATATTTCATCGCAATCGGATAAGAATTGCGCACTCTAGAGGCTCAAGAAGTCAAGACCCAAGATCGGTTTATATGGCAGCTAAATCAGGTTATAAACCGATTTGAACCATACTTGGCACAGTTGTTGGATATCATAACAAAACACGTCGTGCAAAATTTCATCCCAATCGGATAAGAATTGCGCACTCTAGATGCTCAAGAAGTCAAGACCCAAGATCGGTTTATATGGCAGCTATATCAGGTTATGGAGCGATTTGGACCATACTTAACACAGGTATTGGATATCATAATAAAACACGTCGTGCAAAATTTCATGCCAATCGGATAAGAATTGCGCACTCTAGATGCTCAAGACGTCAAGACCCAAGATCGGTTTATATGACAGCTATATCAGGTTATGGACCGATTTGAACCATATTTGGCACAGTTGTTGGATATCATAACAAAACACGTCGTGCAAAATTTCATGCCAATCGGATAAGAATTGCGCACTCTAGAGGCTCAAGAAGTCAAGACCCAAGATCGGTTTATATGGCAGCTATATCAAAACATGGACCGATATGGCTATGATATCCAACAACTGTGCCAAGTATGGTTCAAATCGGTTCATAATTTGGTATAGCTGTCATATAAACCGATCTTGGGTCTTGATTTCTTGAGCCCCTACAAGGCGCAATTCTTATCCGATTTTATTTAAATTTTGCACGTAGCGTTTTGGTATCACTTCCAACAACTACGCTAAGTATGGTTTAAATCGGTCCATGTTTTGATATAGCTGCCATATAACCGATCTGGGGTCTTCACTTCTTGAGCCTCTAGAGGGCGCAATTCTCGTCCGATTTAACTGAAATTTTGCACGTAGTGTTTCAACAACTGTGCTAACTATGATTCAAATCGGTTCATAATCTGGTATAGCTGTCATATAAACCGATCTTGGATTTTGACTTCTTGAGCCAATTGAGCGCGCAATTCTCATCGGATTTGGCTGAAATTTTGCATGAGGTGTTTTGTTTTGAATTCCAATAACTGTGTTAATTATGGCGTAAATCGATATGGAACCTGATATAGCTGCCATATAAACCGATCGGGGATCTTGACTTCTTGAACCTCTAGAGGGCGCAATTCTCATCCTATTTGGCTGAAATTTTGTACAAGGGCTTCTCTCATGACCTTCAACATACGTGTCCAGTATGGTCTTAATCGGTAAATAGCTTGATACAGCTCCCATATAAACCTATCTCCCGATTTTGCTTCTTCAGCCCCTACAAGGCGCAATTCTTATCCGAATGAACTGAAATATTACACAATGACTTCTACAATGTCAATCAGCATTCATTTATGGTCCGAATCGGACTATAACTTGATATAGCTCCAATAGCATAACAGTTCTAATTCAATATTCTATGTTTGTCTAAAAAGAGGTACCGCTCATAGAACTCGACAAATGCGATCAATGGTGGAGGGTATATAAGATTCGGCCCGGCCGAACTTAGCACGCTCTTACTTGTTTTTACATACCAAACTTCTGTCAAACCAGCAAAAATTCTAGCTTCTAGGAACCTATGTCAGGTTATAAACCGATTTGGACCGTACTAAGCACAATTTTTGGAAGTCATAACAGAACAATACATGCAAAATTTTAGCCAAATTGGACAAAAAAGTCGGCTTCTAAGGGCTAATGGAGTCAAATCGGTAGATCGGTTTATTTGGAAGCTATATCAGGTTATGTACCAATTAGGACCGTACTTACCACATATGTTGGAAATCATTACGGAACTCTACGTGCATAATTTCAGCCAGACCGCACAAGATCTAAAGGCTCAAGAATTCAAATCGGGAGACCGGTTTATATGGCAGCTGTATCAGGTTAAAGACCGATTTGGACCATACTTGGCACAGTGGTTGAAAGGCATAACAGAACAATGCATGCAAAATTTCAGCCAAAATGGACAAAAATTGCGGCTTCTAAGAGCTCAAGAAGTCAAATCGGTAGATCGGCTTATATGGGAACTATATCAGGTTATAGACCGATTAGGACCGTACTTAGCATAGTTGTAGGAAGCCTAAACAGAACACTTTATGCTAAATTTCAGCCAAATTGGACAAAAATTGCTCAAAGGGCTCAAGAAAAAAAAACTAAATTAAATTTATTTTAAACGCATAGTTTTAGTAAAACCTTTCAAATTTTTATATACATAATATTTTACAGACACAACAATCCAGGACCATCTTAAAATTAGTTTTCTTAAGTACAAAATTATAATGAATATTTTTGTAAACAAATTTGAATGAATTTTTTGTAAGAACAAAATTTCAGCGTAGTATTTTTAAGGACATAAATTTATCACATTATTTCTTAAGGACAAATTTTATTAATTTAGCTCAACATTCTCTTCTGCCAGGGTCGCATCCCCTTAAAATTATTTTTTTTAAGACAAAATACAAAATTTTCTTTAATTTACATTTTAATGATTTTTTTCTTAAGACTATTTTTTAGTGAACAATTTTCTAAACACAAACTTTTGCCCGGCCTACCAGAACATTTTTTTATAAGGCCCAAATTTCATTAAAAATTTTTATACCCTCCACCATAAGATGGGGGGTATACTAATTTCGTCATTCTGATTGTAACTACTCGAAATATTCGTCTGAGACCCCATAAAGTATATAAATTCTTGATCGTCGTGAAATTTTATGTCGATCTAGCCATGTCCGTCCGTCTGTCCGTCCGTCAGTCCGTCCGTCCGTCCGTCCGTCCGTCTGTCTGTCGAAAGCACGCTAACTTCCGAAGGAGTAAAGCTAGCCGCTTGAAATTTTGCACAAATACTTGTTATTAGTGTAGGTCGGTTGGTATTGTAAATGGGCCATATCGGTCCATGTTTTTTTATAGCTGCCATATAAACCGATCTTGGGTCTTGACTTCTTGAGCCTCTAGAGTGCGCAATTCTTATCCGATTGGGATGAAATTTTGCATGACGTGTTTTGTTATGATATCCAACAACTGTGCCAAGTATGGTTCAAATCGGTTCATAACCTGATATAGCTGCCATATAAACCGATCTTGGGTCTTGAGTTTTTCAGCCTCTAGAGGGCGCAATTCTAACCCGATTGGAATGAAATTTTGCACGACGTGTTTTGTTATTATATCCAACAACTGTGATAAGCATGGTTCAAATCGGTTCATAACCTGATATAGCTGCCATATAAACCGATCTTGGGTCTTGACTTCTTGAGCCTCTAGAGTGCGCAATTCTTATCCGATTGGTATGAAATTTTGCACGACGTGTTTTGTTACGATATCCAACAATTGTGCAAAGTATGGTTTAAATCGGTCCATAACCTTATACAGCTGTCATATAAACCGATCTCGGGTCTTGACTTCTTGAGCCTCTAGAGGGCGCAATTCTTATCCAATTTGAATGAATTTTGGCACGTAGTATTTTGTTATGATATCCAACAACTGTGCCAAATATGGTTCAAATCGGTTCATAACCTGATATAGATGTCATATAAACAGATCTGGGGACTTGACTTCTTGAGCTTTTAGAGGGCTCAATTTCTATCCGATTTGGCTGAAATTTCGCAAGACGTTTTTATACCCTCCACCATAAGATGGGGGGTATACTAATTTCGTCATTCTGATTGTAACTACTCGAAATATTCGTCTGAGACCCCATAAAGTATATATATTCTTGATCGTCGTGAAATTTTATGTCGATCTAGCCATGTCCGTCTGTCTGTCCGTCCGTCCGTCCATCCGTCTGTCTGTCGAAAGCACGCTAACTTCCGAAGGAGTAAAGCTAGCAGCTTGAAATTTTGCACAAATACTTCTTATTAGTGTAGGTCGGTTGGTATTGTAAATGGGCCATATCGGTCCATGTTTTGATATAGCTGCCATATAAACCGATCTTGGGTCTTAACTTCTTGAGCCTCTAGAGTGCGCAATTCTTATCCGATTGGGATGAAATCAGTCCATAACCTGATATAGCTGCCATATAAACCGATATTGGGTCTTGAGTTCTTCAGCCTCTAGAGGGCGCAATTCTAACCCGATTGGAATGAAATTTTGCACGACGTGTTTTGTTATTATATCCAACAACTGTGATAAGCATGGTTCAAATCGGTTCATAACCTGATATAGCTGCCATATAAACCGATCTTGGGTCTTGATTTCTTGAGCCACTAGAGTGCGCAATTCTTATCCGATTGGTATGAAATTTTGCACGACGTGTTTTGTTACGATATCCAACAATTGTGCAAAGTATGGTTCAAATCGGTTTATAACCTTATACAGCTGTCATATAAACCGATCTCGGGTCTTGACTTCTTGAGCCTCTAGAGGGCGCAATTCTTATCCAATTTGAATGAATTTTGGCACGTAGTATTTTGTTATGATATCCAACAACTGTGCCAAATATGGTTCAAATCGGTTCATAACCTGATATAGCTGTCATATAAACAGATCTGGGGACTTGACTTCTTGAGCTTCTAGAGGGCTCAATTTCTATCCGATTTGGCTGAAATTTCGCAAGACGTTTTTTATTGTTACTTTCAACAACTATGTCAAATAAAGTACAAGTCGGTTCATAACCTTATATAGTTGCCATATAAACCGATCTGGGATCTTGACTTCTTGAGCCTCTAGAGGTCGCAATTATTATCCGATTTGCCTGAAATTTTGTACGACGGATTCTCTCATGACCATTAACATACGTGTTTATTATGGTCTGAATCGGTCTATAGCCCGATACAGCTCCCATACAAATCCATCTCTCTATTTTACTTCTTGAGGCCACAAAGGGCGCATTTCTTATTCGAATTGGCTGACATTTTACACAGGTCTCCAACATATAATTTAATTGTGGTCCAAACCGGACTATATCTTGATATCGCTCTAATAGCAGAGCAAATCTTTTCTAATTTCATTTTTTTGCTTAAAAAGAGATGCCGGGAAAAGAACTCGACAAATGCGATCCATGGTGGAGGGTATATAAGATTCGGCCCGGCCGAACTTAGCACGCTTTTACTTGTTTGTGCCTGCTCAGTGCATTTGGCGACACAACATTTTGCATAAACATTTGTAAAGTTTTTTATCATGCTTTTCTGTCTCAAATAAAAACAACACCAAAATGGAATGTCACAAAATAAAATACAAAATTAAATTTTTTCCAATGTAAAGATAAGAGTTGAAAGTCATCTTTTTCAAAATTCCCATGAAATATAGTCTAAACTCAAAATTTTGCTTAAACCCGGATATCTTCGAAATTATTATACCCTCCACCATATGATGGGGGGTATACTATACTATACTATATCCGTCCGTCCGTCCGTCCGTCTGTCTGTCGAAAGCACGCTAACTTCCGAAGGAGTAAAGCTAGCCGCTTGAAATTTCGCACAAATACTTCAGTTGGTATTGTAAATGGGCCATATCGGTCCATGTTTTAATATAGCTGTCATATAAACCGATTTTGGGTCTTGACTTCTTGAGCCTCTAGAGTGTGCAATTCTTGTCCGATTGGAATGAAATTTTGCACGACGTGTTTTGTTATTATATCCAACAACTGTGATAAGCATGGTTCAAATCGGTTCATAACCTGATATAGCTGCCATATAAACCGATCTTGGGTCTTGACTTCTAGAGCCACTAGAGTGCGCAATTCTTATCCGATTGGTATGAAATTTTGCACGACGTGTTTTGTTACGATATCCAACAATTGTGCAAAGTATGGTTCAAATCAAATCTTGACTTCTTGAGCCTCTAGAGTGTGCAATTCTTGTCCGATTGGAATGAAATTTTGCACGACGTGTTTTGTTATTATATCCAACAACTGTGATAAGCATGGTTCAAATCGGTTCATAACCTGATATAGATGCCATATAAACCGATCTTCGGTCTTGACTTCTTGAGCCTCTAGAGTGCGCAATTCTTATCCGATTTGAATAAATTTTGCACGACGAGTTTCGTTATGATATCCAACAACTGTGCCAAGTATGGTTCAAATCGGTCCATAACCTGATATAGCTGTCATATAAAGCGATCTTGCGTCTTGAATTATTGAGTCTCTAGAGGTCGCAATTATTTTCCGATTTTCCTTAAATTTTGTACTACGGATTCTCTTATGACCATCAACATACGTGATTATTATGGTCTGAATCGGTCTATAGCCCGATACAGCTCCCATATAAATCGATCTCTCTATCTTACTTCCTGAGCCCCCAAAAGGCGCAATTCTTATTCGAATTGGCTGACATTTTACACAGGTCTCCAACATATAATTTAATTGTGGTCCAAACCGGACCATATCTTGATATCGCTCTAATAGTAGAGAAAATATTTTCTTATATCCCGTTTTGCCTAAGAAGAGATGCCGGGAAAAAAAAACTCGACAAATGCGATCCATGGTGGAGGGTATTTAAGATTCGGCCAGGCCGAACTTAGCACTCTTTTACTTGTTTTTTGTAAATAAGGATTTCACTAAATTTCAATAACATCTATTTAATCAAAAAAAAAATTTCTTAAAATTTTTTTCTATAGATAATTTTCAGTAAATATTTTTAAAGACAAAATTTTAACCATTACGCTTGAACCTCTATTCCTTTGGGCAATTAGAATGAAATTTCACATACTCATAATTAAGATCATTTATCTCGACGTAGTCATTTTTATACCCTCCACCATAAGATGGGGGGTATACTAATTTCGTCATTCTGTTTGTAACTACTCGAAATATTCGCCTGAGACCCCATAAAGTAGATATATTCTTGATCGTCGCGACATTTTAAGCCGATCTAGCCATGTCCGTCCGTCTGTCCGTCCGTCTGTCCGTCTGTCTGTCGAAAGCACGCTAACTTCCGAAGGAGTAAAGCTAGCCGCTTGAAATTTTGCAGAAATACTTCTTATTAGTGAAGGTCAGTTGGTATTGTAAATGGGCCATATCGGTCCATGTTTTGATATATCTGCCATATAAAACGATCTTGGGTCTTAACTTCTTGAGCCTCTAGAGTGCGCAATTCTTATCCGATTTGAATAAATTTTGGCACGACAAGTTTCGTTATGATATCCAACAACTGTGCCAAGTATGATTCAAATCGGTCCATAACCTTATATAGCTGTCATATAAACCGATCTTGGGTCTTGAATTCTTGAGTCTCTAGAGGTCGCAATTATTATCCGATTTGCCTGAAATTTTGTACGACGGATTCTCCCATGACCGTCAACATACATGTTTATTATGGTCTGAATACAGCTCCCATATAAATCGATCTCTCTATAAAAAAATAACTCGACAAATGCGATGTATGGTGGAGGGTATATAAGATTCGTCCCGGCCGAACTTATCACGCTTTTACTTTTTTTAAATGTTTTTAAAGAAAATTCCTTGAAAAAAAACAACAACAAAAAACAAGTAAAAATGCGTTAAGTTTGGATACCCACCACCTCAGGTTTATATGTAAACCACCTTCTATCAAAATCCGGTCAAAATTGCATACCTTATGTCCCATGGCAGTTATAACGAAATATGTTTCGATTTGGACAAAATACTAATAGGTACACGTAATTGTTCAATTGTGTACAACAAAATTTTGATCTTTTCCGTAGCTATATCTAAAAATAAACCAATCTGAACCATATTCAACATATTGAGTTGCCCAAGAAGTAATTTAATAAAACTTAGAATGAACTTTAATCAAATATACTTTTTTACACTTTTTTTCTAAATCAAGCTAAAAGTAACAGCTGATAATTGACAGAAGAAATTTCAGTGAAATCGGACAATAAATGCTCCTTTTATGGCCCCAAAACCTTAAATCGAGAGATCGGTCTATATGGCAGCTATAGGCATTTGCTTGATCGATCTGAGTCAAATTGCAGAAGTATGTCGAGGGGCTTAACTAAACTACACTGTCCCAAATTTTTGGCGTCATAAGACGATAATTGCGCCTTTTATGCGCCCAAAGCTTTAAATCGAGAGATCGGTCTATATGGCAATAATATTCAAATCTGGACCTATCTGAGCCAAATTAAAGGATGAAATCGAGGTTCCTAGCACAACTCACTGTCCTCAATTTCGGCGAAATCGGACAATAAATGAGCCTTTTATGGGCCCAAAACCTTAAATCGAAAGATCGGTCTATATGGCAGCTATATTCAAATCTGAACCGATCTGTGCCATAATTAAGAAGTATGTCAAGGAGCTTAACTAAACTCACTGTCCCAAATTTCGGCGACATCGGGCAATAAATGCGCCTTTTATGGGCCTAAGATCCTAAATCGGATGATCGGTCTATATGGCAGCTATATCCAAATCTGAATCGATCTGGGCCAAATTGAAGAAAGATGTCGATGGGCCTTAGACAATTCACTGTCTCAAATTTCAGCAAAATCGGGTAATAAATGTGGCTTTTATTGGCCTACAACCCTAAATCGGAGGACGGGCTATCGCAGCTATATCCAAATCTAGATCGATCTGAGCCAAATTGATAAAGGATGTCGAAGGGCCTAACAAAACTCACTGTCCCAATTTTCAGCAAAATCGGATAATAAATGTGGCTTTTATGGGCCTAAGACCCTGAATCGGCGGATCGGTCTATATGAGGGCTATATCAAGATATAGTCCGATATAGCCCATCTTCGAACTTCACATGCTTATGGACAAAAAAATAATCTGTGCAAGATTTCAGCTCAATATCTCTATTTTTAAAGACTGTAGCGTGATTTCAACAGACAGACGGACAGACGGACGGACATGTCTAGATCGTCTTAGATTTTTACGCTGATCAAGAATATATATACTTTATAGGGTCGGAAGTGGCAATTTCGATGTGTTACAAACGGAATGACAAAATGAATATACCCCCATCCTTCGGTGGTGGTTATAAAAAATACTTTTTTTTTAAATATTTTTATACCCTCCACCATAAGATGGGGGATATACTAATTTCGTCATTCTGATTGTAACTACTCGAAATATTCGTCTTAGACCCCATAAAGTATATATATTCTTGATCGTCGTGAAATTTTATGTCCATCTAGCCATGTCCGTCCGTCTGTCCGTCCGTCCGTCTGTCTTTCGAAAGCACGCTAACTTCCGAAGGAGTAAAGCTAGCCGCTTGAAATTTTGCACAAATACTTTTTATTAGTGTAGGTCGGTTGGTATTGTAAATGGGCCATATCGGTCTATGTTTTGATATAGCTGCCATATAGACCGATCTTGGGTCTTGACTTCTTGAGCCTCTAGAGTGCGCAATTCTCATCGGATTGGGATGAAATTTTGCACGACGTGTTTTGTTATGATATCCAAAAACTGTGCCAAGTATGGTTCAAATCGGTTTATAACCTGATATAGATGCCATATAAACCGATCTTGGGTCTTGACTTCTTGAGCCTCTAGAGTGCGCAATTCTTATCCGATTGGGATGAAATTTTGCACGACGTGTTTCGTTATTATATCCAACAACTGTACCAAGTATGGTTCAAATCGGTTCATAACCTGATATAGCTGCCATATAAACCGATCTTGGGTCTTGACTTCTTGAGCCTCTAGAGTGCGCAATTCTCATCCGATTGGGATGAAATTTTGCACGACGTGTTTTGTTATGATATCCAACAAGTGTGCCAAGTATGGTTCAAATCGGTTCATAACCTGATATAGCTGCCATATAAACCGATCTGGGGTCTTGACTTCTTGAGCCTCTATGTAGCATACAACGCTTATATTGGAAGAAAATGGACTTAAGAGCATTTGGTAGAGGTTGGAGCACGTTAGCAACCTTATGACTCGTCGAATTGGGGGGGTTCATAACTTCTATGCCCTTTCTTCAGCTACATAAAATTACCTTATTTTACGTGCTCAGGTCAAAAGAAAACAGAAAAAAAGACGGCAGATAGGTAGAGGATTTCCTTTGAGGCCTAATATCAATATTGGACAACTAGATGTTAATGCGTCCACAATGCCCACCCATCCTGATCACAGCTTTTTCATCCTTAGGCTCATTCTGCTGTGATACCTACTCCGTATGTAGCTCGTCTACCCTACTTTACCATGGAATCAAACATAAAACCTTTTCACTCGAAGCGATACATTATAATTTTATTAATTAACAAATTCATCATTTCCTTAAAATAGTTTAAGCCTAATTTCATTTATGAATCTTATAATAGATGGGTAATTCAAAAAAAAAATCAAATAAAAGTGACCGAAACATGTCGTAATCTAGTACCGACATTGGTTCTCAAATAGATTGGAGTCGCAATTAGTATTAAATCGTAAAAAAAGTCGAAAACTGCATATATCAAATTAAACTATTAATTGTGTTACCCACTCTAATGTATCTAATTGGAGTACCCAAAAGAAATAAAAAAATAAACACAATAGAGATATAACAAGTAAAAAGGCGTTAAGTTCGGCCGGGCCGAACTTTGGATACCCACCACCTCGGGTATATATGTAAACCACCTTTCATCAAAATTCGGTGAAAATTTCATACCTTATGACCCATATCAGTTATTTCAAAACATGTTCCGATTTGGACCAAATACTAATAAGTACAGTAGCTATAACTAAAAATTAACCGATCTGAACCATATACGACACGGATGTTGAAAAGCCTAACATAAGTTACTATGTAAAATTTCAGTGAAATCGGATTATAAATGCGCTTTTTATGGGGCAAAGACTTTAAATCGAGAGATCGGTCTACATGGCAGCTATATTCAAATCTGGATCGATCTGGGCAAAATTGAAGAAGGACGTCGAAGAGCCTAACTAAACTCACTGTCCCAAATTTCAGCGACATCGGACAATAAATGCGTCTTTTATGGGCCCAAAACCTTAAATCAAGAAATCGGTCTATATAGCAGCTATATCCAAATCTGAACCGATCTTGGGCAAATTGAAAAAAGATATCAAGGGGCCTAACGCATCTCATTGTCCCAAATTTCAGCAAAATCGGGTAATAAATGTGGCTTTTATGGGCCTAACACCATAAATCGAAGGATCGGTCTATATGGCAGCTATATCCAAATCTGAACCGATCTGGGCCAAATTGACAAAGGAAGTCGGAGGGCTCAACACAACTCACTGTCCCGAATTTGAGCGGAATCGGATAAAAAATGTGGCTTTTATGGCCCTTAGACGCTAAATCGGAGGGTCGGTCTATATGGCAGCTATATCCAAATCTGAACCGATCTGAGCCAAATTGACGAATGATGTCGAAGGGCCTAACACAACTCACTGTCCCGAATTTCAGCGGAATCGGATACAAAATGTGGCTTTTATGGCCCTTAGACCCTAAATCGGAGGGTCGGTCTATATGGCAGCTATATCCAAATCTGAACCGATCTGACCCAAATTGACGAAGGATGTCGAAGGGTCTAACACAACTCACTGTCCCGAATTTCAGCGGAATCGGATACAAAATGTGGCTTTTATGGCCCTTAGACCCTAAATCGGAGGGTCGGTCTATATGGCAGCTATATCCAAATCTGGACCGATCTGAGCCAAATTAATGAAGAATGTCGAAGGGCCTCCCAAAACTCACTTTTTCAAATTTTAGCAAAATCGGATATTAAAAGTGGCTTTTATGGGCCTAAGACCCTAAATCGGCGGATCGGTCTATATGGGGGCTATATGAAGATATAGTCCGATATAGCCCATCTTCGAACTTAACCTGCTTATGGACAAAAAAATAATCTGTGCAAAATTTCAGCTCAATATCTCAATTTTTAAGACTGTAGCGTGATTTCAACAGACAGACGGACAGACGGACAGACGGACGGACATGCCTAGATCGTCTTAGATTTTTACGCTGATCAAGAATATATATACTTTATAGGGTCGGAAATGGATATTTCGATGTGTTGCAAACGGAATGACAAAATGAATATACCCCCATCCTTCGGTGGTGGGTATAAAAAAATACAATAGAGATAGAAACTGCTTTGACATTGCAGACAGAGAGTATCAAAACAGAGCCAACATCATGTAAATCAAATTTAAATGTAAATCAAAAGAGAGACTAAAAAAAATTAAGTCCCCACTTACTCAGTTTGTTTGCTCCCACGACGAAAGGCCTTTCGAAGAGAATAGCTGAAAAGTGTAGGTGGAAAAGAGATTGATGGTACCTTCATTCGCTTGGCTGTTGGTATATTCTCTCATCAACAATGTTGCTAAGCACCGGGCAACAAGAGTATCTGCAACACGCTTATCATTAATCGCTTAGAGCTAGGACGCTTGCTGGCAATGATCCATCAACATTTAGCTAAGCACACAACCCACTATTTCTGTTTTGCATGATGTTTGTATGTAATAAACTTGTATGTAAAAATGATTGTTTACCAGTTGTGTGTTTAACAGCGCAGATGGGCAACAAATGTACATCTAAGGCAAAATAAAGTATGAACATAAAATAAGGAATACACTGTGCTACAATTTTTTTTTATCAACCGAATTACAAAATTCACATTTTCCTTTAAATTTTACCAAATTAGAAATTGAACCATGCACATTTCTTGCAGGCACAGATGTTTTTTTTTTTTTTTTTTTTTTTAAGTAAATTTTCACTAAAACAGAATTTTTTTAAAAATTTTCCCCAAATTTAGCAATTCGATCACTTTAAAATTTTAGCACATTTTTTTTTATAAACTTCAAAATTTGCTTCTATACTTAATTATTTCTCTTCTAAAACAACTTTTTTAGCAGCATCATTTTGACCATTCCTCCAACGGTATTTCTTCACATAAGGTTTTTGTTGTTTTAATCTATTCTGGCTGATTGGCTTCTTGAATTTTGGGCAAATTTATCATTTCACATGAAACTTTGTGTACTGGGCTTCATATAACACAGGATTTTATACATTTGATCAACTCTTCGATAAATTTCGTGTCAAAATCTTAGTATTCTGTCATTTTTCATTTTTTTATACCCTCCACCATAAGATGGGGGGTATACTAATTTCGTCATTCTGTTTGTAACTACTCGAAATATTCGTCTGAGACCCCATAAAGTATATATATTCTTGATCGTCGTGACATTTTATGTCGATCTAGCCATGTCCGTCCGTCTGTCCGTCCGTCCGTCCGTCCGTCTGTCTGTCGAAAGCACGCTAACTTCCGAAGGAGTAAAGCTAGCCGCTTGAAATTTTGCACAAATACTTCTTATAAGTGTAGGTCGGTTGGTATTGTAAATGGGCCATATCGGTCCATGTTTTGATATAGCTGCCATATAAACCGATCTTGGGTCTTGACTTCTTGAGCCTCTAGAGTGCGCAATTCTTATCCGATTGGAATGAAATTTTACACGACGTGTTTTGTTATGATATCCAACAACTGTGCCAAGTGTAGTTCAAATCGGTCCATAACCTGATATAGCTGCCATATAAACCGATCTTGGGTCTTGACTTCTT
Organism: Stomoxys calcitrans; assembly: GCF_963082655.1. Lineage (NCBI taxonomy): Eukaryota > Metazoa > Arthropoda > Insecta > Diptera > Muscidae > Stomoxys > Stomoxys calcitrans. Next base: position 136,411,658 of record NC_081554.1, on the reverse strand, counting down.
GAGCCTCTAGAGGGCGCTATTCTTATCCGAATGGAATGGAATTTCGCACGACGTGTTTTGTTATGATACCCAACAACTATGCTAAGTATGGTTTAAATCGGTCCATAACCTGATATAGCTGCCATATAAACCGATCTTGGGTCTTGACTTCTTGAGCCTCTAGAGGGCACAATTCTTATCCGATTTGAATGAATTTTTGCACGAGGTATTTCGTTATGATATTCAACTACTGTGCCAAGTATGGTTGAAATCGGTTCATAACCTGATATAGCTGTCATATAAACAGATCTGGGGATTTGACTTCTTGAGCTTCTAGAGGGCGCAATTCCTATCCGATTTGGCTAAAATTATGCATGACGCATTTTATTTTTACTTTCAACAAGTGTGTCAAATAAGGTTCAAATCGGTTCATAAACTGATATAGCTGCCATATAAACCGATCTGGGATCTTGACTTCTTGACCCCTAGAGGTCGCAATTATTATCCGATATGTCTGAAATTTTGTACGACGGATCCTCTCATGACCATCAACAAACGTGTTTATTATGGTCTGAATCGGTCTATAGCCCGATACAGATCCCATATAAATCGTTCTCTCTATTTTACTTCGTAAGCCCCAATGGGCGCAATTCTTATACGAATTGCCTGAAATTTTACACAGGTCTCCAACATATAATTTAATTGTGGTCCCAACCGGACCATATCTTGATATCGTTTTAATAGCAGAGCAACTCTTTTCTTATATCCTTTTTTGCCTAAGAAGAGATGCCGGGAAAAGAACTCGACAAATGCGATCCATGGTGGAGGGTATATAAGATTCGGCCCGGCCGAACTTAGCACGCTTTTACTTGTTTTTTCTATAAATTTTTCTGGAGACAATTCTTTCGTCTTAGATCACACATCAAAGCAAAAACCACGAGTTAATGAGTTGCTGTTGGCGATCAGTGAGAGTGGGTACCCAAATTTGGAGGTGTAGCGAAATAGTGTAGATTTATATGTTTCTGTCTTTTTCCTTCATATGGCTATGGCCTGAGTGTGTCTAGCTAGTTGCTAGCTACTGATTTAGTGCCAATTCGCATAAGCGAAGTGGCACAGGCATAAATTCATTAGAATCTCGATGGAATTTAGCAAAAAGATCCACAACAATTTTCAGGGTATTTTAATTTTCGCTAAATACCAAATTTTCTAGGTCGGTCGATTTCATAATTTTCAAAAAAAAATTAGAAGGTTAAGTTCTTTCCGTAGAAAAATTAGAAAGTATTTCTCGATTGAACGAGGGCACTTTTGAAACTTTCTTTAAAGGTAGACGCCGACAAAATGCCCGAGAGATTCCAATTTTGCATTTAGCAAACCTCATCATGGCTACCAAAAGCTTTCATTGGCAGAAGAATTGTTCAATAAAGAAGGAAATTTAACAATTAGCTGATAAATGGCTAGATACAAAATCTGAAGCTGTCAGATGTAGATGGCGCTGAGAACTGGCAGATGTCTATTGGCTGGTGCACCAGTGAAAACGATATCTTAAGAAAAAACAATTCAATAATGGCAAGCACCACTCTACATTCCCCCCCACCAAAATCAGACTTCGGGGATGCTTTACATACTCGAGGCTGATAAAGCCTGCAAAAAAAAAAAAATCGAAATATCATTGAACACTCACTGGCGAATATCCTTGGCATGATAAGTTCCAACTAAATTCCCTTTTATGTCCTCAAGTTCGTAATACGAATTTCCAATTCTCTTCCTTATACGAGCTTTCAAAAATGTAGGGGCCAACTTGGCATTATAGCCATGCTCAAAACTACTTTGTTTGAAGTTGCGCCTATACACTTCCTGACCAACATTATAAGTCACTACCCTGGATCGTAAATTGTAAGCCTCTTCATTTCTGCTGAATTGCCTTTGCATAAGATCCGAAACCCGTTTTGCCATTATGTCTCTAGAGTCGTTTCTATCAAACCGTACAGCGCGATCCTCCAGCATCTCTAACTGCCTAAGAAGCGAATATGTAGCCCCATTCGTTATCATGTTCTGTCCAAAGGTAAGATAATACGGACTAGTACCAATAGCCGAATGAACGGAGGAGCGTAATAAACAACATATGCTACTAAGGAGCTTGTCCCAATTCTTCTGGTCAGGCTTAACGTAAGATTTAATAGCGGCTAATACAGATCTGTTTACCCTCTCCGATGCGTTTGATTGGGGAGCGTGAACAGCGGTGTATACATGCTGAATGCCATAGCGCTTAAGCAGTTGGTTGAAAATGTTCGATCGAAACTGTGAGCCATTATCTGACACCACAGTTTCAGGGACCCCAAAGGTGTGAAAAAGATCATTCTCCATATAACTCGTAACTACGTCAGCTGTAAATTTCTTTACCGGCTTTAAAAATGGGAATTTTGAAAAGTGATCGAGCATGATAAATATTCCTATGTGGCCAGACCTTGATCGTGGGTATGGGCCAAGGAAATCCACATACAGTTTTTGAAAGAATCTACAAGTTCCTGAAGTTTTTTGCATAGGGGGCCTAAGGACAATGTTAGGGTGTTTGGTGGACTTGCAAATCTCGCAATTATTGACGTATTCCTTCACATCCACTACCAAATTTGGCCAAAAATAAAATTTGCGTATCCTAGCCAGGGTTTTATTAATACCACAATGTGATGATAAGGGGTGATCATGGGCTCGTTTCAAGACATCTGGCACTAATTGCCGTGGCACCCACAACTTCCAAGCTAAATCGTCGTGAATCTGGTCTCCTGTGGCATGTTCTGTCCGTCGGTAAAGGTACCCGTCTATTATTCTAAGGTCAGGCATCTTATCAATATTTTTCCCAATTCTGTCCAAAAGTTGAAGGTATTCCTCCGATTGAAAATGGGTAGAACTCAAGTCTACGAACCCACTGTCATTTTCAACTGCGGACAGACTATTGAGACAAAGACCGGACACGTCGTCAGTATTGGCTCTAGAAAGAGTATCAGGGACAATGTTCAAACTACCACTTCTATGCAGAATATTAAATTTGTATCCCTGCAGTTTTAAAGCCCACCGAGCAAGCCTTGTACTAAGATCAGTCTGGGACATGAGCCACTTCAATGACGCATGGTCAGTGATGATAGTGAACTCATGTCCTTCGACGTATGGTCTAAACTTTTTAACACTTAGCATTGCTGCTAAGCATTCTTGTTCGGTGACTGAATAGTTGCGTTGGGCTTTGTTGAGTTTCTTCGACATAAAGGCGATAGGAACTTCTTCACCCTCCGCATTCTTCTGCACCAATACACTTCCTATACCTGTTTTACTAGCATCACAGTGTATATAAAACGGCTGTGAAAAATTTGAGCTGTGTAAAACAGGGGCTGTACTCAAGTGAGATTTCAAAACTTCAAAAACCATTTGGGCTTCATCGGACCATACAAATTTTTTCTTTCCTTGTAATAAATCAGTGATAGGAGTGGTAATAGAAGCATAATCCCTAATAAACTTCCTGTACCATCCTGTCATACCTAAGAACCTGCGAATTTGTTTCACCGATCGCGGAGCAGGAAATTCTGTGATGGCGGACACTTTTTCTGGATCTGTACGAATGACCCCATTCCCAACCACATGGCCTAAATATTTGACTTCTGGGACACAAAAATGGCTTTTTTCTACATTAATCGTAAGACCAGATTCATGAATTTTTCTAGCAACACATCTAAGCACTTCCAGATGTCTTTCGAAAGATTCCGATATGACCAGAAGATCGTCAAGATAGACGAAGACTTCCGCCCTGAGCTCCGGAGGTATCACTTTATCCATTAGGCGAGACATAGTCTGCGGGGCATTGCATAACCCAAATGGCATTACCTTAAAGTGATACAGCGGCCTCCCAGGGACGGTGAATGCTGTCTTTTCCCGACTCTTCTGGTCTAAAGGAATCTGCCAAAAGGCATCCTTCAGGTCTAAGCTAGTAATATATTCAGCTTTTGGAAGCCTACTAAGTATGCCGTCAATCTGAGGCAAGGGATACGCATCTCCTACAGTGACAGAGTTTAACTTTCTGCTGTCTAAGCACAGCCTGTTTTTCCCTGGTTTCCTATGCAGAACGACAGGAGAAGACCATGCGCTGTTGGACTCCTCAATTACATCAAGAGCTATCATTCTATCTAGTTCCTCATATATCAATTTCTCTATCGCGGGCGAGACCGGGAAATGGCGCTGCTTTATGGGCCTAGCTTCACCCGTATCTATTGTATGGCAGAGAACATCTGTGCGCCCTAGACCTTGTTTAGCGTAAGAGGGAAACATACTAACGACCTGATTAAGACGTTGCCTTTGTATTGCGGAAAGAGGAATTTGGTCAGAAATCTCTGAAACACCATGTGATAACCGATTAGAGCGGCGGAATTCAGGAGGTAATAAATCAAATTTCTCCCAAAAATCTATACCAAGAAAAAGGTCTTTACCCAAACTGGGGATTATAAAAATACAAATCGGCATTTTGTTCACCTTAAAAGTAATTTCCGTTTCCACGAAACCCACTACTTCCTGTCCCTTACCGTCAGCAGTTTGGACTGTTGATTTTAATCTTTTGAATGGTTGTTTGGAGTCTAAAAACTTCTTAGCTGCCTCAGCTCCTATACAACTTATGGAAGCTCCTGTATCGAGAAGTCCCAACATTTCAACTCCAAATAAAATTACCTCAGCATAAGGTCTAACGTCTGAAGGGTTATCTAGAAGGGAACAGGTAATCTTATATCTCAAGCTCCTTACTTTCCTCCAAAAAGACGAAATGCGGCGAGCTGATCTGGACTTCTTACCGCCTTCTTCACTGAAAATCCTATCACGAGCAATTTTATATTCCATTACGCGTACATGAAGAGGTTTAAACCGAAAAGGGTCTTGTATGCTAACAACAGGGGAAGGTTCCAAATGGGTTAAATTCATATTCATGTCATGGGGTTTGTCAAAGCCGGTTGTAGTTATTGAAGGTCTTTTGAGAATGGTTATTCCAGATCTATTGATCTGGTCTTGGTTGGCATTGGTGTTGGTGCACTCTTTGGTGCATTCGATCTGGAGTTTTTTGAATTGCACTTAGGGCAATTAGGTTTATATGTATCAGCGGCACCACAACCGTAACAAAAGATGGTGCGATCAGAAACGCAATCTTGATACCGATGACCTGCTTTTTTGCAGTTCCAACACACTAAAGTAAGGGCTGATATTTCATCAGAAGGTTGGACCTCTTGGCAAACTTGAGTCACGTCCACATTCATATCTATCTCCGAAATTCTTTTGCCCATTGGGGCAGGCCTAGTCAATGCAAATCCATGCCTACGTCGAACATCCTGCATGAAGAATTCACGTCGTCTGCAGGTATCTCTTAAAAATTGCAAGGACCTAATTTCGAGATTTAGAATCTCGTGCTGTATCTCAGGGAGAAGATTTCTTCGAAGGATTTCAACCAAGTCGGTATCCGAAAGAGGGGTTTGAAGACGATCTGTCAAAGCAACGATAGAGTCATGAAAGCTATCAAATGATTCGTTTGGCTTCTGTTTCCTTTCCCTAATTAACTCACGTATGTTCTCTTAGAGCCCTACACATATCATTCCAACAAATGGAACTCACAGAGCGGTGGTACCGCCAAAACCAATCGTTCGCCTTCCCGTCGAAAAGCGAACTGGCGTTGCCACACAAGATATCAAAATTTCCTTGTAAGGTCTGTGCAGTCAAGGCTTCAACCCTGTATATAAAATTATCAACAGATAAACCATTCTGCCCGCCACTGAATTTTAATTTCCAATTGGACATAATTTGTAAAACCTTATCCGGACGTGACTGAAGATCAGAAGCAGAATTTGAACCATAACCAGAAATTGAATTAACATGATTCGAAGGGGGCCTATTCTGAGCCAGATTACCCTGTTCAGAGTGAGGGGTTATACCAAACAATTCTCTAAATGTACGACCTTCTACAGCTGGAAGCGTATGCATCTGTTGAGGAGAAGTAACGGGTGGTTGAGGTGGATTGCGAGGCGAATTACTTGCCATAAGCCTAGACATACTTTCAGCAATATTAGTCTCAATGAGTTGGGTCATTCGCGAGGTGAGTGAAGCGAAAAATTGGGCCTGCTGAACGGTGACAATATCTGTAACTATTTCCTGAATCCTATCAACAGAGATCGCATCACTACCTGGTGCAGTTCCAGAGACATTGGCTGCAGTCGCAGCCGTACTAACGTTCCCTGAGGCAGTTGCAACAGTTGACTGCTTCAATTGAGATCTCGTCATAACCTGAGGGGCATCTAAAGATGGAGGGTCAGCTCCTATTCTGGCATTGCAAATGGGACAAAAGGGTCTAGTCTTTAGAGAAACATTTAAACAAGCTTTATGAAAGATGTGGTTACAAGCGATTCTTTGCAATTGTGCCTTTGAAGATATAGGTTTACAACACGCATTACACTCAGGGTGACAATCACCCTCAGCAGTGGCAGTCTAGTCACCAGCGCTGGTAGCCATCCTACATAAATCGTAGACAAGCTAACACAAGAACACTTCGATGTAGAGAAGAAAGAACCCAGAAGGGAAAAAAAATTCGATGGATACACTTTATTGAGAATCCAAAACTAACTGAAAGAGCATAGAAGCATAGAATCCTAGTAAGATCAATTAACAAATCTCTCTTTAAACTTGCGCAAAATCAATCAAAAAATTTGCCAGAATAAAACAACATAAGCCAAAGCAAAATCGTTAAATTCAAAAAAAAATCTTCTCTAATAAAATATATTTTACACTTCCTAACTCTAACCTATCTGTTTCAATTAATAATAAGAATAAGATAAAAAAAGATATTTAGTAAAAAAAAAAAAAAAAAAAGTTAAAAATTTGGCAAGCCAAACAAAGGAATATATTAAATTTCGCTATCCAAACTAAATATATGAGGTGTTTTTTTGAATGAAACTTTTAAAAGAAATTCACTTTCCCTTAAATGATTTTCAAGACTAAAATATTTAGAAATTTATTCTTATTTCTTTTCTTATTTGTTTTTTATTTTTTTTACTTAATTTCGTAATTTTAGTTGTTATTACTACTTTATAGATTATGTATGAAACAAAACAAAGCAAAAAAAAATATGTTTATAACCAAGTGGTAGTGATAGCTGTTTGATTCCATAGTATTATTCAGGTAACTTGCTACTCGGAGAGAACAGACCTCAAAGAAAAGTGGAAAATAAAAAAAATAGTCTAGGGAGAAAGACATTGCCACAAGACGGAATGGAAGCAAAATTTGCCCCAAATGTCCAATCCTGTGAAGATTGATGCTATTAATTTTGGCTTATCCTGCGGTCAGAGCCAGCGTAGACCACAAGAATCTGCATTCCAATCAGACTAAGAACAAAAATAATAACATCTAAGAAGACACTGGAGGGAGATTTCACCGAAAGTCGGTCATGAAAAACTGAGAACAAAGAATCATGATCCTTCAAAATTCCATACCTTCGAAAGAAATTCTCTGATGGAAGGTAAATAGAGATGAAAATAAAAGATGGAAAAAAGTTTGAAAACTGGTGTAGGAAACCGAACAAAATATGTGAAATTATGACTAGGCATAATATTCAAAGATGGTATTTTTAGTAAAATCATTGCTCGGGCCCCACGTTGGGCGCCAAAAATAATTTATAATGTAGCATACAACGCTTATATTGGAAAAAAATGGACTTAAGAGCATTTGGTAGAAGTTGGAGCACATTAGCAACCGGCCTTATAACTCGTCGAATTGGGGGGGTTCATAACTTCTATGCCCTTTCTTCAGCTACACAAAATTACCTTATTTTACGTGCTCAGGTCAAAAGAAAACAGAAAAAAAGACGGCAGATAGGTAGAGGATTTCCTTTGAGGCCTAATATCAATATTGGACAACTAGATGTTAATGCGTCCACAATGCCCACCCATCCTGATCACAGCTTTTTCATCCTTAGGCTCATTCTGCTGTGATCCCTACTCCGTATGTAGCTCGTCTACCCTACTTTACCATGGAATCAAACATAAAACCTTTTCACTCGAAGCGATACATTATAATTTTATTAATTAACAAATTCATCATTTCCTTAAAATAGTTTAAGCCTAATTTCATTTATGAATCTTATAATAGATGGGTAATTCAAAAAAAAAATCAAATAAAAGTGACCGAAACATGTCGTAATCTAGTACCGACATTGGTTCTCAAATAGATTGGAGTCGCAATTAGTATTAAATCGTAAAAAAAGTCGAAAACTGCATATATCAAATTAAACTATTAATTGTGTTACCCACTCTAATGTATCTCATTGGAGTACCCAAAAGAAATAAAACAAGTAAAAGCGTGCTAAGTTCGGCCGGGCCGAATCTTATATACCCTCCACCATGGATCGCATTTGTCAAGTTCTTTTCCCGGCATCTCTTCTTAGGCAAAAAAGGATATAAGAAAAGGTTTGCTCTGCTGTTAGAGCGATATCAAGATATGGTCCGGTTAGCACCACAATTAAATTATATGTTGGAGTCCTGTGTGAAATGTCAGCCAATTCGAATAAGAATTGCGCCCTTTTGGGGGCTCAAGAACTAAAATAGAGAGATCGATTTATATGGGAGCTATATCGGGCTATAAACCGATTCAGATGATAATAAACACGTATGTTGATGGTCATGAGAGGATCCGTAGTACAAAATTTCAAGCAAATCGGATAATAATTGCGACCTCTAGAGGCTCAAGAAGTCAAGATCCCAGATCGGTTTATATGGCAGCTATATCAGGTTATGGAGCGATTTAAACCATACTTGGCACAGGTATTGGATATCATAACAAAACACGTCGTGCAAAATTTCATTCCAATCGGATAAGAATTGCGCACTCTAGAGGCTCAAGAAGTCAAGACCCAAGATCGGTTTATATGGCAGCTAAATCAGGTTATGAGCCGATTTGAACCATACTTGGCACAGTTGTTGGATATCATAACAAAACACGTCGTGCAAAATTTCATCCCAATCGGATAAGAATTGCGCACTCTAGATGCTCAAGAAGTCAAGACCCAAGATCGGTTTATATGACAGCTATATCAGGTTATGGAGCGATTTGGACCATACTTAACACGGGTATTGGATATCATAATAAAACACGTCGTGCAAAATTTCATGCCAATCGGATAAGAATTGCGCACTCTAGAGGCTCAAGAAGTCAAGACCCAAGATCGGTTTATATGACAGCTATATCAGGTTATGGACCGATTTGAACCATACTTGGCACAGTTGTTGGATGTCATAACAAAACACGTCGTGCAAAATTTCATCCCAATCGGATGTGAATTGCGCACTCTAGAGGCTCAAGAAGTCAAGACCCAAGATCGGTTTATATGACAGCTATATCAAAACATGGACCGATATGACCCATTTACAATGCCAACCGACCTACACTTATAAGAAGTATTTGTGCAAAATTTCAAGCGGCTAGCTTTACTCCTTCGGAAGTTAGCGTGCTTTCGACAGACAGACGGACGGACGGACAGACGGACGGACATGGCTAGATCGACATAAAATGTCACGACGATCAAGAATATATATACTTTATGGGGTCTCAGACGAATATTTCGAGTAGTTACAAACAGAATGACGAAATTAGTATACCCCCCATCTTATGGTGGAGGGTATAAAAATAGATTTTAAATTGCCTTAATAGATAATAATAATTAATAGAATTGGCTCCCCTTGAAGCATGTGTTTAAAAAACAAAATTTAATATTTTTTAATAAACAAAATTTCAATGGCATTTTTTCTAAAGACAAAGTTTTAGGGAATTTTTTTAGAAAAATTTCAATGAAATACGAAATTGAGACAAATGTTGCCAGCATTTGTGAGTATTTCCGCCATGTGCATCTTCCCAAAATAGAGGTGTAATTTTTCAGTGACACGCCTTTCGGACTCTGCACAAAACAAGAGATCACTTTATTGTTGAGCTTAAATTTAAATTGTGAGAAGTAAGTTTCCTTCCTGTTTGGTCCATTATGGGATGTTTACGTAACACTAAACCAGGCCTCAAACACTCCAAATTATTTTTCGAAAGAAAAAATTTTAAAGGTAAAATTGAGCAGCAATGAAACTTTTTCATTTTATTTAGAAATTCACCAAAGCCAGTAATATGCTTGTTATGCGCTCAAATACTAAAAAGTCACCACGAAAATAAATGTAAGCAAGGAACTCTATACGACCAACAAAATCTCTAATAATCCTCTATTCCACGCCCCTAAGACGGTTCAATTCCGGTATTGTGTCCCCACTTAAGTGCTGGAGATTGCTATGCGCAAAAGTGGGTCAATGATATAGGAAATACTCCTGCGTTTCATCATCTACAACACATGTCGTTCACAAGCTATCACTTGCCGCACCTACTATGCATAAGTGTGTCGTTATCCTATAAAACTATTCTGATAACCGTTCCTTCAGTATAAACCTCGTCTTGTCAATATCCAGATCACCCCATATGATTTTCATCTTCCTACCGACCGTTTCTCTGTTTTAAAGGGTGAATTTTTAAGAGCTATTTTCATTTCCTTACTCCGCCTTTCATTCCCCCTTACACCGTTTTGGCCCGGTACCCAAATGATGCGGATTTTGCCAACCTCAGAGAAGGCGTTAATCTCTTTCGAATTCGAAAGATTTTCATCTTATTAATCTGTCATCCTTTATATTATACCCACCACCATTATCTATCTATATATACAACAACTAAAAGCGTGCTAAGTTCGGCCGGGCCGAATCTTATATACCCTCCACCATGGATCGCATTTGTTGAGTTCTTTTCCCGGCATCTCTTCTTAGGCAAAAAAAAGGATATAAGAAAAGATTTGCTCTGCTATTAGAGCGATATCAAGATATGGTCCGGTTTGGACCACACTGTGAGAAGCATGGTTCAAATCGGTCCATAACCTGATATAGCTGCCATATAAACCGATTTTGGGTCTTGAATTCTTGAGCCTCTAGAGTGCGCAATTCTTATCCGATTGGAATGAAATTTTACACGACGTGTTTTGTTATGATATCCAACAACTGTGCCAAGTGTAGATCAAATCGGTCCATAACCTGATATAGCTGCCATATAAACCGATCTTGGGTCTTGACTTCTTGAGCCTCTAGAGTGCGCAATTCTTATCCGAATGGAATGAATTTTTGCACGAGGTATTTCGTTATGATATTTAACTACTGTGCCAAGTATGGTTGAAATCGGTCCATAACCTGATATAGCTGTCATATAAACAGATCTGGGGATTTAACTTCTTGAGCTTCTAGAGGGCGCAATTCCTATCCGATTTGGCTGAAATTTTGCACGACGTATTTTATTTTTACTTTCAACAAGTGTGTCAAATAAGGTTCAAATCGGTTCATAACCTGATATAGCTGCCATATAAACCGATCTGGGATCTTGACTTCTTGACCCCTAGAGGTCGCAATTATTATCCGATATGTCTGAAATTTTGTACGACGGATCCTCTCATGACCATCAACAAACGTGTTTATTATGGTCTGAATCGGTCTATAGCCCGATACACATCCCATATAAATCCTTCTCTCTATTTTACTTCGTAAGCCCCAATGGGCGCAATTCTTATACGAATTGCCTGAAATTTTACACAGGTCTCCAACATATAATTTAATTGTGGTCCCAACCGGACCATATCTTGATATCGTTTTAATAGCAGAGCAACTCTTTTCTTATATCCTTTTTTGCCTAAGAAGAGATGCCGGGAAAAGAACTCGACAAATGCGATCCATGGTGGAGGGTATATAAGATTCGGCCCGGCCGAACTTAGCACGCTTTTACTTGTTATATATAAGATATACTTTATGGGGTCGCAGGTTACTATTTCGATTTTGAGAGGTTATATCATCGGAACTTCAAAGGGCCAAATTTGATATTGTATAAGCAACAAGTACCTTGGGTTGTAAAGTACGAACTTGATATACAAGTTTGGAACCAATTGTCTGGGGGCGGCACAACTGCCAAAGAACAGCCAATCTGACATGTTGGCTGATCGGCACATATGGTAGGCAATTAATTGTCTGGTTTGAGTGCAAGCGGTAGCCCACCACAAAAAGGTGAGTTCACTATACCTCAATGAGAAAAGAATGGTAAGCTAAGAGGTTAAGAAAAGGTGTGAAAGATAAGAAGTATGTAGGAAGCTGGTTACTATGCGACATTCGTCCCCAAGATACCGGTCCACCTGCGATCAGCGCCTCCAGCGCCTCTATACATATATGGGCGTATGTGTAGGATTTCCATGTGTCTCCCTTGAAACCGAGGTAAACCTAGGGGGCATGGCATATTATGGCGTTTTTCTTTTTTGCCTCATGACTATGTGCAATAACTTAAAGCAGAGTTTGCCGAACTGAAAGCCATTTGAAATTTTTTGATCGTCTTTAACACCGCAGCTGCTTTTTTCGTAAACACTTCCAAATTAAATTCAAGATACATGTTTTTTATGCCAAAACATATTACAAACAATTCCAAAAAGTATTACACACCTAGCGAAAGACACAAAAATTAAGATGAAACTGCATCTGTCTTACCTGAATCCAAAAACTAAGAAGGCACACAATTCGGAAAAGTACACAATTTCAGCAAATTTCCAAGAGTCTATTAAAACTTTTCTAATTTAACCGCTGAAAAACTTAGAAAATGTTCTGTTGCAGCTGTCGCTGTTGTTTTGCTCTTGCTGCCAACAACATTTTCTTGATAATTGCCGATGTGTGTATGTTGGTTGATGTTGGTACTCCCACTACACTACGTGAACACGGCATGACATGACGCACTTGTCATTTCACTGGGAAACATGAACAAATGCTAAAGGAAAAAAAAGAAACCCTGAACACTACGCATCAAACAGCGAATTCTTAAAACAGGCGATTGTTCAATGTTAACAAGATCTCGTTGGTATATTTCAGTTTTGTTCTTTTTTGGAGGAATGATGAGAACGGTTGTTGAATGTTTCAAATGTGTTGGTGGTGTCTTTGGCAAAACATTACCATTTCCTGCATTTGATTTTTAATTAAGTACGAAATGTAGTTAACATGAACAGTACTAACATCTGTGGCTAGCTTTGCTTCGCAGAAACTTTTGGGAAATAACAGCAAAATACCGCGGTTGTAGCACGGAACTACAACATCTTTGAAAGTTACAAGTTTCCCAAAAATACTGTTTTTATATTTTGACGTACTCTTTACAATACAATGTGTTAAAATGATTTTCAATTAGTGCATTACTTTTATAGCACACAAAATCAATCGCTTGTGTCATAATTGAAATTCTACCATTCAAATTGAACAGAGTTAAAAAGAAAGAACTTGTTGAAAAAAATCGCGCAACGAAAATGTAATTCAGTGTTACATATGTAGTACAGTGTACAGTGAGTACAGACAACAATTAGACGACCTTTCCTGAAAGGCAACATCGAAACTACTTCTGGCTACACATATCGCAGGTTCTTACTGATATGCATTTGTCGTCGACCCATTTACAATCGGAATGAAAACTGCGTCAGATAAACTACCTCCCAGACTTAATGAGATATATTCTACTTATATCACGATGATGAATTTACCCGTGGTATTAAGCAAAGCAAAGGTATTTTCCATTCCAAAAGCAGAAATGTTATCGTTTCTTTGAAGATTATGGGCATATTAATAACTTCTTCTAGATGTTCCAGGATGCAAGACCAGGAACTACCGTACTAGGAAACTTGAATCTTTGGCTATGGCTCTAAGGACATGCAAGCCCTCGTTTCCTTGAAGTCTTTAAAATGCGTCTTCCTTCTTTTGTTTCCATGGTGTCACATTAGACTAAAACATCTGCGAGTTTGGCTGCCACTATTACTTAACCAATATAAATATAAACAGATTTCAAAAATATTTTTCTGGTGTAGGTAGAGTCATGCAAAACTTCTACTGGGATGATTTCTCGAAAAATAAAACAGAATCGGACATAAATCCCATCTAATACTATCGACATACCAATGGAACAAATACGGCTCTTTCTACCTACTGAAGCATGAAATTAAAGATGTAGGAATATTGGCGAGAGTACATAATAACAGAAGGAGGTACGAGTATACTTTGGAAATGATCCATGTTATCAATGCCCCCACAGAAAAAATAATGAACTTAAAATCCGACGCATACGACTGTGCACTTACATATGTATCCGAGATAATGGGTATCCAAAGTTCGGCACAGCTCAACTTAATTAGTTTTTATACCCACCACCATAAGATGGAGTATACTAATCTAGTCATTCCGCTTGTAGCACCTTGATATATTCGTCTAAGACCCTTTAATGTATAAATATTCTTGATTGTCTCGACGTTCTGAGTCGATCTAGCCATATCCGTCCGTCCGTCTGTCGAAGTCACGATAGCGGTCAAACGTGTAAAGCTTGCCGCTAAAAATTTTGCACAGATACTTAATATTGATGTAGGTAGTTGGGGTTGCAAATGGGATTTAGATATAGCTCCCATCAGGGACGTAGCCAGGATTTTATTTTGGGGGGCCCACCCCACATATTTTCAAAATCGAAAATTGACAAAATTCTTCTCTTACTGTGAAATTTATTAAGATACCTCAAACGTTTTTTTTTTTTGAAAATTGTGGTCAAGATGGGGAGCAGGAACTGACCCATCGGCGGTGATATTTGGCTAAAGTCAGAGCTGAATTTTGTACTGCATGCCAACACACTATTTATAGGCCGATCCTTACCATGCAAAGCCTTCAAAATGTGGTTGTCTTTGTGAATATCTTAGTTTTATGGTGACAGTTTTGGAGAATCAGCTTCAGTAAATTGATATAATTTTTTTCCTTTTCGTTCATTTTAATTTGCTCTCAAACTAGTTTTATTGTTTGTGTCGGTCAATTGGTTTTAAAGGACTTTTATAACCATAAAATTTTACGAAGGCAATAATAATTGTTAAATATTTCAAAAAAATAAATGTTGACCAATTTTTACGACGTTCTAGTTAAATGATATCACTAATTTCTCCTTCGAACTTAATTATAATCGATCGAAAGTTCGTTTTTGATGGGAAAGATGCCCGGTAAATATTGCATCCAACTATTGCCGTATATGGCTTTAATTTGTGTCATGTCTTTATAAGTCCAAAATGTTTGCTAATTTGGTGGAGATAAAATAAGAAAATGTTGTAGAACTAGAAATCAGAAATACCAAAAGATTTCCACATTATTGCAGTTGCCTCCTAACTTTTCTCGGTAGATGAAATAAATAAACAATTGATCTCAAATGACCAATCGACAACCGTAGGTGTAATATTAAACTTTCTCTGATAGATAAAAGTCTGCCTACTTACATTATTTTTACAAATTTTCTTACTTAAGGTGGGTATTAAGTTCTTTTCATTGTAAAACGATTTTTTTGGAACAAAATATTCAAAAAATAAAATTTTAAATGTCAAAAAATAAAATTTTAAATTTGTTACAAAAGTATTTCACTGTTTCCAACACTACGGTCAGAGCTTACAGCACTAATAAATGTCAACTAAATCAACGCTGTTTGCTACTGACTGATAGATTTCGATCACCATGAGCTCCGTGTCAATTGCCTTAAATACTGCATCGTGAGTTTTGAAATTCCAAGGAAAAAGCCAAATGGTTTCATTTGAAATAATTATTTAAAAATGTAAATTAATCTGGGCGGTTCGGTCTTAAAAGAAAATGTCATTAA
The DNA here is from genome assembly GCF_963082655.1 of Stomoxys calcitrans. NCBI lineage: Eukaryota > Metazoa > Arthropoda > Insecta > Diptera > Muscidae > Stomoxys > Stomoxys calcitrans. Next base: position 136,395,923 of record NC_081554.1, on the reverse strand, counting down.
CCCATAAACAAGAATGGATAGAACAAGTAAAAGCGTGCTAAGTTCGGCCGGGCCGAATCTTATATACCCTCCACCATGGATCGCATTTGTCGAGTTCTTTTCCCGGCATCTCTTCTTAGGCAAAAAAGGATATAAGAAAAGAGTTGCTCTGCTATTAAAACGATATCAAGATATGGTCCGGTTGGGACCACAATTAAATTATATGTTGGAGACCTGTGTAAAATTTCAGGCAATTCGTATAAGAATTGCGCCCATTGGGGCTTACGAAGTAAAATAGAGAGAAGGATTTATATGGGATCTGTATCGGGCTATAGACCGATTCAGACCATAATAAACACGTTTGTTGATGGTCATGAGAGGATCCGTCGTACAAAATTTCAGACATATCGGATAATAATTGCGACCTCTAGGGGTCAAGAAGTCAAGATCCCAGATCGGTTTATATGGCAGCTATATCAGGTTATGAACCGATTTGAACCTTATTTAACACACTTGTTGAAAGTAAAAATAAAATACGTCGTGCAAAATTTCAGCCAAATCGGATAGGAATTGCGCCCTCTAGAAGCTCAAGAAGTCAAATCCCCAGATCTGTTTATATGACAGCTATATCAGATTATGGACCGATTTGAACCATACTTGGCACAGTAGTTGAATATCATAACGAAATACCTCGTGCAAAAATTCATTCAAATCGGATAAGAATTGTGCCCTCTAGAGGCTCAAGAAGTCAAGACCCAAGATCGGTTTATATGGCAGCTATATCAGGTTATGGACCGATTTAAACCATACTTAGCATAGTTGTTGGGTATCATAACAAAACACGTCGTGCGAAATTCCATTCCATTCGGATAAGAATTGCGCCCTCTAGAGGCTCAAGAATCAAGACCCAAGATCGGTTTATATGGCAGCTATATCAGGTTATGGACCGATTTGAACTACACTTCGCACAGTTGTTGGATATCATAACAAAACACGTCGTGTAAAATTTCATTCCAATCGGATAAGAATTGCGCACTCTAGAGGCTCAAGAAGTCAAGACCCAAAATCGGTTTATATGGCAGCTATATCAGGTTATGGACCGATTTGAACCATACTTGGCACAGTTGTTGGATGTCATAACAAAACACGTCGTGCAAAATTTCATCCCAATCGGATGTGAATTGCGCACTCTAGAGGCTCAAGAAGTCAAGACCCAAGATCGGTTTATATGGCAGCTATATCAAAACATGGACCGATATGGCCCATTTACAATACCAACCGACCTACACTTATAAGAAGTATTTGTGCAAAATTTCAAGCGGCTAGCTTTACTCCTTCGGAAGTTAGCGTGCTTTCGACAGACAGACGGACGGACGGACGGACGGACGGACGGACGGACGGACGGACGGACGGACGGACAGACGGACGGACGGACAGACGGACGGACATGGCTAGATCGACATAAAATGTCACGACGATCAAGAATATATATACTTTATGGGGTCTCAGACGAATATTTCGAGTAGTTACAAACAGAATGACGAAATTAGTATACCCCCCATCTTATGGTGGAGGGTATAAAAATACACAAGAACGGGGCTGTCTTCGGAAAATTCCAGCTTGAGCTAGGAAAGAGGTATCCAAATGAAATTTGGATTGACGTGAAGTGGACGACTACAACCAGTTAAAAACAATTTTTCCTGTGGTATAAGGTCTTGTTTTAGGGGAAATTAGATTGTCGAAAGTCGGCAATTTTCTAAATCCAAAAAATGTTTCTCAAAATTCTTAGGAGAGATTTCTGGAATCTATTTTAGTGTCTTATTGCATTTGATGGTTTCTATATTAAAAAAATTAATTTGTGGAGATAAGCCAGCAGTTGATATTTTATGTCAATGTAATTAAATCCACAATTCTTCGCTGAATGGTTATAAAATATTTAAAAACAAGTAAAAGCGTGCTAAGTTCGGCCGGGCCGAATCTTATATACCCTACACCCTCCATCGCATTTGTCGAGTTCTTTTCCCGGCATCTCTTCTTAGGCAAAAACAAGTAAAAGCGTGCTAAGTTCGGCCGGGCCGAATCTTATATACCCTCCACCATGAATCGCATTTGTCGAGTTCTTTTCCCGGCATCTCTTCTTAGGCAAAAAAGGATATAAAACAAGTAAAAGCGTGCTAAGTTCGGCCGGGCCGAATCTTATATACCCTCCACCATGGATCGCATTTGTCGAGTTCTTTTCCCGGCATCTCTTCTTAGGCAAAACAAGTAAAAGCGTGCTAAGTTCGGCCTGGTCGAATCTTATATACCCTCCACCATGGATCGCATTTGTCGAGTTCTTTTCCCGGCATCTCTTCTTAGGCTAAAAAGGATATAAGAAAATAGTTGATCTGCTATTAAAACGATATCAAGATATGGTCCGGTTCGGACCACAATTAAATTATATGTTGGAGACCTGTGTAAAATTTCAGCCAATTCGTATAACAATTCGTATAACATTGGGGCTCACGAAGTAAAATAGAGAGAACGATTTATATGGGATCTGTATCGGGCTATAGACCGATTCAGAACATAATAAACACGTTTGCTGATGGTCATGAGAGGATCCGTCGTACAAAATTTCAGGCATATCGGATAATAATTGCGACCTCTAGGGGTCAAGAAGTCAAGATCCCAGATCGGTTTATATGGCAGCTATATCAGGTTATAAACCGATTTGAACCTTATTTGACACAGTTGTTGAAAGTAAAAATAAAATACGTCATGCAAAATTTCAGCCAAATCGGATAGGAATTGCGCCCTCTAGAAGCTCAAGAAGTCAAATCCCCAGATCTGTTTATATGACAGCTATATCAGGTTATGAACCGATTTAAACCATACTTGGCACAGTCGTTGGATATCATAACGAAATACTTCGTGCAAAAATTCATTCCAATCGGATAAGAATTGTGCCCTCTAGAGGCTCAAGAAGTCAAGACCCAAGATCGGTTTATATGGCAGCTATATCAGGTAATGGACCGATTTAAACCATACTTGGGTATCATAACAAGACACGTCATGCGAAATTCCATTCTAATCGGATAAGAATTGCGCCCTCTAGAGGGTCAAGAAGTCAAGACCCAAGATCGGTTTATATGGCAGCTATATCAGGTTATGGACCGATTTGAACCATACTTGGCACTATTGTTGGATATAATAACAAAACACGTCGTGCAAAATTTCATTTCAATCGGATAAGAATTGCGCACTCTAGAGGCTCAAGTAGTCAAGACCCAAGATCGTTTTATATGGCAGCTATGTCAGATTATGGACCGATTTGAACCATACTTGGCACAGTTGTTGAATATCATAGCAAAACTCGTCGTGCAAAATTTCATTCCAATCGGATAAAAATTGCGCACTCTAGAGGCTCTAGAAGTCAAGACCCAAGATCGGTTTATATGGCAGCTATATCAAAACATGGACCGATATGGCCCATTTACAATACCAACCGACCTACACTAATAAGAAGTATTTGTGCAAAATTTCAAGCGGCTAGCTTTACTCCTTCAGAAGTTAGCGTGCTTTCGACAGACAGACGGACGGACGGACGGACGGACGGACAGACGGACGGACATGGCTAGATCGACATAAAATGTCACGACGATCAAGAATATATATACTTTATGGGGTCTCAGACGAATATTTCGAGTAGTTACAAACAGAATGACGAAATTAGTATACCCCCCATCTTATGGTGGAGGGTATAAAAAGGATATAAGAAAAGATTTGCTCTGCTATTAGAGCGATATCAAGATATGGTCCGGTTCGGACCACAATTATATTATATGTTGGATACCTGTGTAAAATGTCAGCCAATTCGAATAAGAATTGCGCCCTTTAGGGGCTCAAGAAGTAAAATAGAGATCGATTTATATGGGAGCTGTATCGGGCTATAGACCGATTCAGACCATAATAAACACGTATGTTGATGGTCATGAGAGAATCCGTCGTACAAAATTTCAGGTTAATCGGATAATAATTGGGACCTCTACAGGCTCAAGAATTCAAGATCCCAGATCGGTTTATATGACAGCTATATCAGGTTATGAACCGATTTGAACCATAACTGGCACAGTTATTGGATATCATGAAAAAACACGTCGTGCAAAATTTCATTCTAATCGCACAAGAATTGCACACTCTAGAGGCTCAAGAAGTCAAGACCCAAGATAGGTTTGTATGGCAGCTATATCAGGTTATTATCCGATTTGAACCACACTTGGCACAGTTGTTGGATATTATAACAAAACACGACGTGCAAAATTTCATCCCAATTGGATAAGAATTGCGCACTCTAGAGGCTCAAGAAGTCAAGACCCAAGATCGGTTTATATGGCAGCTATATCAAAACATGGACCGATATGGCCCATTTACAATACAAACTGACCTACACTAATAAGAAGTATTTGGGCAAAATTTCAAGCGGCTAGCTTTACTCCTTCGGAATTTAGCGTGCTTTCGACAGACAGACGGACGGACGGACGGACGGACAGACGGACGGACGGACGGACAGACGGACGGACATGGCTAGATCGACATAAAATGTCGCGACGATCAAGAATATGTATACTTTATGGGGTCTCAGACGAATATTTCGAATAGTTACAAACAGAATGACGAAATTAGTATACCCCTTATCTTATGGTGGAGGGTATAAAAATTAGTATACCCCCCATTTTATGGTGGAGGGTATAATAAAGTACACCTTACATCCAAACTTAAATTCGTACACCAATAAAGGTCATATAGTATTCAGATAAAGGCACTTATATTGTTAAACTGTTAGTCAAGCGATATACTATTTTCGTAGCATGGTATTTCTCTAAAAGCTCTTTAGTTGTCAAAAATAAATATTCCAAGGAAAATTTTGTTCCATTTAAAGCCAAAGAAGGCGCAGCGGAGCGGGCCCGGGTCAGCTAGTATATTATAAGTTGCAATCTGGCGATTTGTAATAAAGGGGATAAACCGACCTTTATTACCAGGAACAGGCAGGAGTTACTAGATATTACCTTTGTATCGGAAGATATAAGTGAAAGAATATGCTACTGGGAAGTGTTGGATGACAACAGATTCTCTGATCATCGATATATTAGTTTTAGCCTTGGGAAAATACTACAAAATGGTCTAAACAGATGAAAGGCCGATTATGATAAATTTCGGCACAAATTCTGCACAAATAGTGGTCAAGCGAATCACGAAGGCCCTGAATGACTCGGTTGTGTCAGCATGTTCACGCGCCAAGCCAAGGGGCAAACAACGACCGCCGTGGTGGATCCTTGAGCTGGTTAGTCTAAGGAAGAACTACAGAAAACTCTTCAACAGAGCAAAAGCATCAAAAGCACCACACGATAAATAAGGGTGAGCTGAGAAAGACTCAGAACAAATCCAAGGTAGAATTCTGCAGCTCCGTGGAGGATACATCTGGGGCCTCTAGATTAAGGAAGATTCTTTCCTCGAGACCAATTACGGTGGGGTATATTCAGAAGTCAGAGAATGTATGGACAATGTCCAGTGAGGCAACACTAGAACTACTCGTTGATATACATTTCCCGGGAAATTTCCAATGGACAATGTGGTGCCAGAAGAGGTTGTCTCTGATATGCATTTGTCGAAAGCTATTAGGAGAATTTTGTCTTAGCCGAAAATCTTTTAGACGATAAGAAGTTTCGACTCCTTTAAGTCGCCAGGTCCTGATGATATATTACCGGTTGAATTACATGCTGTGTCTAATAGACTGGTTTCCTGGCTTAGGGAGATATACTCTGCTTGTATCAAAATGTCATATATACCTGTGGGATGGAGGGACATGAAGGTCATTTTCATTCCGAAAGCAGAAAAACCATACCATACGAAGGCGAAAGATTTTCTTTCTATTAGTCTGTTATCCTTTATGCTGAAGACTTTTGAGATATTGTTAGAAACATATTTTAGGGCAAAGATCACTGAAGATCGCCTGTCGCGGCAGTAGCATGCATATAGAAAAGGCGAATCCACTGAAACAGTCCTTCACGCTGTCAAAGAATAAACAATGGTAGCATTTCTTGACATTGAAGGTGCCTTCAATAATGTAAAACCGACGTCAATCATGAAGGAGTTGGAGTTTCTAGCCATCAAGTGTACCCTAGTAAGGTTTATTAATAACTTACCTACTAAAAGAAGCATTACGGCAGTCCTGGGATCTGGGGATGTAAAAAGATGGGTCAGGAGAGGAACACCTCAAGTAGGTGTACTGTCTCCTCTACTTTGGAATATAGCCATTAACAATATATTATTGCCTCTGGAAGAAAAAGGTGTAAAAGTGGTCGCGAATGCGGATGAGGTGGCAATTGCGGTTAGTGGAAAGTTTCCCATCACTCTAAGAGATATATTTCAGCTCTACGTGCAACAGAGAAGTGGGCTACCGAAAGTGGTTCAGGTATTAATCCGTACAAGACAGAAGTAGTTCTTTTCAGCAGGATATACACCTGTCTACAGTGCCACCTGTCTCCTTGGGAGGAGAGAATGTTCCGTTTACAGAAAGCGCAAAACACATGTGTGTTTTGATGGACAAGAAATTGAACTTCAAGTCCAACATTGTGGAAAGGGCAAGAAAGGCAACTCTTGCCCTATACACCAGCATTAGACATTGGCAAAAGTAGGGGGTGTAGACCGTGTGTCATGCATTTTGTATATACTGCAGTTGTTAGACCTATAATGCTATATGGTGTTGTGGTCTGGTGGACGGCACTTCAAAAGTCCACCTTCTGCTCAATACTTAACCGGTTCCAAAAGATGACTTGTTTGTGCATCACAGCCGCACTGAGAAATACACCATCTGTTGCACTGTACTTAATGCTACATCTTATGCCTCTGAACATTGTGGCTACCTATTGAGACAGAATATGTACGCAATGGAATTTAAATGTGTGTGCTTTATTTAAATTCAGTATACAGAGTGATATGGAAAATGAAAATTATTTTTTCAATACACAACAATTAATACTAAGGTAACTTAATTAAATTAATTATGTTGAACTAAAGTAGAATAACATAAAGTATTTTCAACATGCCTCCTCAACATTATTAATTTAACAATTAAGTTTAATGCCCATATTATTAGAACAATAAATATGTTTTGGTTTCGGTACTGGTTTTGTTAGAACATCCGCCAACATATCTTGTGTAGGCAAGTACCGCAGCTCAACAACTCCATTTTGTATTGTGTCCTTAATATAATGATACTTGTAGTGGATATGTTTTGTTCGAGAATGATGAGAACCGAACTCTGCCATTTTCTGCGCACTTTGAGAATCAGTATGTATTTTTATTGGTTTGCCATTGAATAATCCAAGTTCTTCAAGTATGTAACTTAAATATGAGGCTTCTTTAGCTGATTCAGTCAAAGCTATATATTCCGCTTCAGCACTAGAATGTGCAACCACCTTTTGTTTTTTGGATTCCCAGGAGACCGCTCCACCTGCTAGGAGAAAATAGAACCCAGTTTGAGATTTCCTATCATTGATATCTTGAGCCCAATTGGCGTCACAGAATCCCATGAGAGGTGCCGAATTCTTTTTATATATTATTGCTGCATTCCTTGTTGTACTCAAGTACCTTATTACTTGCAAAGCAGCATTATAATGTTGTTTCCGGGGGTCTTTTGAAAATTGCGATAACATGTTAACTGCACATGCAATATCTGGTCTACTATGCAATGCTACGTACAATAAATAACCAATTAATTCTTGATAGACTTTTTCATCCACTTTTTCCCTTTCTTCTTCATTGTTTGGGTCCTTTTCTAGTTTCACATTTGCAGACATAGGAATTTTCACAGGTTTGCAGTTTTCTAGCCCGTATTTCTTTACTAACTGCTTTATATATCCTGACTGCGAAATCGATACTTCATTTGGCTTTACATTTACTTCAAGACCAATACAATGTTGTGGTACGCCTAGATCTCGAATATCAAATTTAGATTGCAGTGCCTTCACAAATTTTTTGGTCATCATTTGGTTATTACTTGCGATTACTATATCGTCTACATATAGTGCAACAATCATAAGTGTATCTTCACTTTGGACATAATAAATGCACTGGTCATAGTTTGATCGATGTAATCCAAACTCTAAAATTATAGCATCAATGCATTTAAACCATTGTCGCCCTGATTGTTTGAGTCCATAGATGGCTTTTTGCAATTTACACACTTTATGTTTTGTTGCCTCCTGAACAAACATCTCTGGTTGTTCCATGTATATTTCTTCGTCCAGTGTGCCATTTAGAAAAGCAGTTGATACATCCAATTGTCTTAATTGAAGATTATGCTCCACTGACAAAGCATAAATCAATCGCAATGAAGTTTGCCTTACAACTGGGGCAAATGTATCAACGTAGTCTAAGCCCATGACTTGAGTATAGCCTTTTGCTACAAGTCTCGCTTTTCGTTTTTCAACTGTCCCGTCAGGTTTTATTTTCGACTTGAAAACCCATTTGCAACCGACAGCTTTTCTTCCTTCAGGCAAGTTTGTCAAAGTCCAGGTATTATTCTTCATCAATGACGCGTATTCTGATTCAATTGCTTTACGCCATTCATCTGCACGAATTGATGATAAAGCCTCATTTATTGATCTTGGGTCCATACATTTTTCATCAACCATATTAGACGACTCATCTTTTTTTTTAAACGTCCACGATCTAAGCCTCTGCTTTATGGATTCAAACTGGTCTTGGTTATTACTTCCAGCATCTCTGACATTCTCGTTTGGAATTTCATTGGAACTCTCACCACTTTGACAGTCTTCATTTGAAAATTCCGAGTTGTCACACTCAGAAAACTCGTCATCCGTCTCATGGTCAACATCATCGGATGACCGATCATCATCGAATCGTTGATCCACTTTATCAATTTTTGGAGATTTGATTTCAAATTCATAAAACAATTCTTTGTTTGTTTTGTTCACATTCTTGTACAATTCATTCTCAATGAATCTTACGTCACGACTTTTTACAACTTGTTTAGTGCCTGGTCTCCATAATCGATATGCCTTTGATTCAACGGAATAGCCCACTAATATATGTTCATCACTCCTGGCTTCCCATTTGAATTTGGACTTCTTGTTTAAAACGAAAGCCTTACATCCTATTTGGCGTAAATGTTTTACGCAAGGTTTCTTACCAGTCCATATTTCTTCAGGAGTTTTTTCATTGTTTAGATTTGTCGGACATCTGTTTCTTATATACACTGACGTGTTAATCAGTTCCGCCCACAAGGAAGTTGGTAAATCAGCATCTAACATACAGGAACGACCCATTTCCACCAAAGTACGATTCATACGTTCGGAAACGCCGTTCTGTTGAGGGGTGTACTCCACTGTTAGCTGACGTTTAATTCCATTTTTCTTCAAAAAATTCGAAAAATCTGCCCCAACCAACTCTTTTGCATTGTCACTTCGAAGTATTTTTATCCTTTTTCCAGTTTCATTTTCAACAGCCTGTTTAAATTCTTTAAATGTCTCTAAATATTCGTTCTTTTGTCTCAGAAAATAGACATACACTTTACGAGAGAAATCGTCAATGAAAGTTGCAAAATAAATACTTCGTCCCATAGACTCACACTTCATAGGACCACATAAGTCTGTGTGAATAAGTTGCAATATTTCCGTGGAAGATTTTTCATTTTTATGTGGGAAGGATAATCTAGTCTGCTTTCCACGAATACAAGCTTCGCAATCAATTTGCATCGCATTCAAATTTGGCAATCCATTTACCATAGAAAAAGACGAAAGTCGGCTTAAGTCCTTACAATTTAAGTGCCCATATCGCCGATGCCACAAATTAAAATTTTTTTCGTTGCTTTGATGCACTGTATTTGCAGCCTTTTTATCTTCAAACAAATTGACGAAATATACATTGTTTTTCTTATGGCCTTCAATCAAAATTTCATTTTTCTCAAAATTAAAGCCTTTTTGCCCTCCATGATTACTTTACAACCGGAGTCTGTAGCTTTACTGGTCGACACAAGATTACATTTCAAAAGTGGTACATATAGTGCGTTATCAAAGTGTATGGTCTTCTTTTTTCCTTGTACATTTACAAAAATCGAAACTTTACCAATATCTTTGATACATACCTCTTTGTCGTCTGCCAGTTTTACTTTACCATTATAGCCTTTGTTGAGTTGGCTAAATAGAGATTCCTCATTACACATATGGGAAGTCGCTCCACTATCTATTATCCATTCGCGATTAGATTTCACGATCATAGCAGTTTCTGTTGCACCCATGCATTTTGCTTTTTCCTCAACACCGCGAGAGTTTTCCTCAAATGACAATTTTTCTCTACATTTGCTGGCTTTATGTCCTTTCTTTTTACAACGAAAACATTTAAAAGTCTTTTTGAACATACCTTCAGCTTGAGTTTTGTTGTAATTTGAACCATATTGATGTTGCTTTCTTGCGTAATGTTTAGCTTTCATTGCAGAATCTTGATCTAACGCATTTTTATCACCAATTTCCAACAAACGCGCCTTCAACACCTCAACTTTCGGAAATTCGTTTGCAGTATCCACGACAGCCTTAATAGCTGAAAATTTCTCTGGCAATGCATCTACAATTATAACCGCAAGAAGGTCTTCATCCAATTCAACACCCATTTCACGAATCGAAGCAGCACAAACGTCGAATTCAATTAAAAATTCCGACACGCTCTGGTTTTCAGACATTTTGAAGGTTAGCAGCTTCCTGTAGCACTCTATCTTCTTTCTGATAGTCTTCCGATCAAAAGTATCTTCCAGATGTTTCCACATTTCACTTGATGACTTGATATGTCTCACCATACTCACTATGTTTGCTTCCAAGGATATCAAAATTTCGGCTCTTGCATCCATATCCTTTTCCTTGAATTTTTTCAGGGTCTCCATCTTGGTTTCAAATTGAGTTCTCTGCTCACTCGTTGCATTTTGAGGTAAAATTGGAACTTCCGGACATTTTTCTTCACCCATCACAATATTCAGCAATCTATTTTTATGCAAAATAGCCTCCATTTGCGTTTTCCATGTCAAAAAATTGTTGCCGTTGAACAACGGAATGCGTCCATTAAACGTAGACATTTTTCAACAGATCAGGATACACAGCTTACCAATTCCAAAAAATTTTTCTGACCTACAGAAAATTTCAGCTTTTGAATCGCTTTTCCAGGTATACACAGCTTCCCAATTTAACAATTTTTCTGTCCAACAGAAAATTTCACCTTTTGAATTTCTGTTCCCGGTACACAAAGCTCACCAATTCAATATTTTTCTGACCAACAGAAACAACGGCCTTTGAATTGCTAGTCCAGATTATGTAGTTTGAATTATTCTTATTTGCTCAAAATTCGCGTTATGAGTTCTGGGCCCATAACCTATTGAGACAGAATATGTACGCAATGGAATTTAAATGTGTGTGCTTTATTTAAATTCAGTATACAGAGTGATATGGAAAATGAAAATTATTTTTTCAATACACAACAATTAATACTAAGGTAACTTAATTAAATTAATTATGTTGAACTAAAGTAGAATAACATAAAGTATTTTCAACACTACCCAAATTGCAGCGACCACTGCCGTGAAGTTAAGGGAACTTTCTCATTGGTCATGTGGCGGCCACGGATACTGTGTTATACTTGATACAATATCCGATGCTTCAGACTGTGTGGATTACACCCTACCAGAGCCGCAGTTTGATAAAAAGTACTGTACCACTATTCCTGAAAGAACTGATTGAAACTGTGATATATGCCTGGTAAAAGAAGTTACATAGACTTCTGTACGAATGGTTACAATCTTAACGACCAGGTGGAATATGCGGTGTACTCTAAAGATCTAGAACTGGTCATATCGAAAAGGTTACCCGATATCTGCAGTGTGTATCAAGCGGAGATCCTTGCAATTAAGGAAGTGACGGAATGGATAAGACATAATGTCATTACGACCATTGGCATAAATATCTTCTCAGACAGCCAAGCAGCCATTAAATCCCTGTAGAACGTATTTCTGAACACAAGAACCGCCCTTGACTGTCGCAGATCTCTCAACGAGACGGCTGAACATTTCAGAATTCACCTGTTCTGGTGATATCTCCCACGGAGTTGTAAAGTGGAGAGCTTGCGAGACTAGGAACTACCTTACACATTCCAGGGGGATACTGGAATCTGTGGGTATGCCTCTAGCGACATGTATGCTAAGCTTTCGGGACCAGTCCCGAAGGACAACTAATGATAGATGGTCACAAAGTGGGGATGTGAGCATTCCACTATGTGGCCCAATCTAGACTTCAAGAGGTCTACTGCTTTGCTGTGATTGGGTAGAACAGACGTCTCAGTCATTGTGTCCGTCATGATATGTCACTGCCTAATCGGAAAACATGCGGACAGACTGAATGTAGCCAGCAACGACTTTTACAAGCTGTGATGACATCGTAGAAGTAGTCTCTTCTTTGTGTGTTTCCCGCAATAGTAGTCAGAAGGAGTTCCTCTTTAGGATCTCATTTCTATTAGAACCTGTCTGATTTAGCGGATGTGAACATTCGCAAGTTATTGGGCCTTTTATACTGATCTGGATGATTCAACGGTAGGAACTAGATGGCATCTTCCTTCTCCTGTTCCTGTGGTATCACAATCGAGAAAACTTCTAAGTGAGTCTGATGGCAGGCTGCCACTTAATCTTACCAAACATAATCTTTGTTGCAAACTGCCAATTGACAGCTCTATCGTAAAGCTTGAAATTTTTGAAGTGATACGTACTCATAACGTTTCGACATACGGGCGCTATTTGTGTTATTTACAGTAACTTAAAGATTTAACTCGCCCAAAAATGGAATTAAATCGCGAACATTTTCGTCCGACGAGGCAGTGCTTGGAGTATTTGAGAGAAAGATTCTTCATAAAATATATGGACCAGTTTGCGTTAATGGAGATTCTAGGCGTCGTATGAATCACGAGCTGTATGAACTGTATGACGACGAAAGCATAGTTCCACGTATCAAAATACAACGGCTGCGTTGGCTAGGACATGTTGTCAGAATTAATGAAGAAGCTCCAGCAAATAAGTTTTTTGAAGGCAAACACGGTGGTATAACCAAACCGGGAGGACCAAAAGCCCGATGGAAAGATCAAGTGGTGGGAGATACCTCGAAACTTGGTTCCAGAGATTTTAGAATGAACGCTGAAGATCGAGGCGCTTGGAACACTATTCTACGTTCGGCTAGTGAATGAAATGTTCTGTCATAGCCAATTAAAGTATGTAAGTAGCTCCATCAAGGACCAGTATTTATCGATGGTATGGTGAATTCAACCGAGGTCGTAGTTCAATCCAAGACGAATTTCGCGAAGGTCGTCTAAAATTAGTCGTTGTTCCAAAAGCCATTGATACTGTTAGCCAAATGATATTGAAAGATCGTCATGTTACCTATCGTGAGATTGAGACAACCTTAGGCATTAGTGGGTTCAGTATACATTCAATATTGCATAAACATTTTGACCGTGTTCGCACAATTTGTCAATCGTTTAAAAAAAGGACCGTCTCGATTGGTCGAAAGAAATGCTCCAAACAACTGCATTTTTGAGCACTCAAAACATGGAATTGATGAGTCATCCGCAATACAGTCCTGACTTGGCACCAAATGACTTCTTTTCATACCCACCACCGAAGGGTGGGGTATATTCATTTTGTTATTCCGTTTGCAACACCTCGAAATATCAATTTCCGACCCTATGAAGTTTAAATATTCTTCATCACCGTGATAATCTAAGACGATCTAGCCATGTCCGTCCTTCCGTCTGTTGAAATCACGCTAAGCCTTTAAAAATAGAGATATTGAGATGAAACTTTGCACAGATTCTTTTTTTCCCATTAGTAGGTTAAGAAGATAAGCTATATATATATGAAGATCGGTTTCTCGATTTATGGTTTTGGGCTCATAAAAGGCACATTTATTGTCTGATGTAGCTGAAATTTGGGATAGTGAGTTATATTGGGCCCATCATCATTTTCTGCAATATGGCCCAGATCGCTGCCATATTGACTGATCTCTCAATATAAGGTCTTGGGCCCATAAAAGCCGCATTTATGATCCGATTTCGCCGAAATTCGTGACAATTAGTTGCTTTGGGATCTTCGATAACTTTCTGCAATATGGCCATGATCGGTTCATTTATTGTCCGATTTCACCGAAATTTGGGACAGTGAGTTGTGTTAAATCCTTCAACTTTCTTCTTCAATTTGGCTCAGAACGGTCCAGATTTGGATATATTGTAGCTGCCATATAGAAGGATCTCTCGATTTGAGGTTTTGGGCCCATAAAAAGTGAACTTATTTTCCGATTTCGCCAAAATTTGGAGATGTTTGACAGTGAAACAACACACGAAAAGTTCGTGAGCTAATTAAACCAGTGATAATAGCTTAAAAATCACCCTTTATAAAAGATTTATTCATTATTTCAATTGATTTTAAAAGTAGAGTTAGGATAGGTGAGCCATACATCTAAGAGTCAGTTATGTTTAAATACAAAATAATTAAGTCTAGACATGAAGTTTAGGGAAGTTCCCATGGACCACTGAAAATGTAGGTCTTTCACTTTTATGTTGTTAATACTTTAATGAAAGCCACATATTATAGAAATGAAGACAAAAGTGTTAAAAAAAATTATTATTATATATATATATTAGAAAAATTCGAGGCAAAGCGGGCAAGCGAGTCCACAATTCTTTGCAAAAAAACAGGAATTTCTACATTAAGGGCGCGTATAAGTGTGTTTAAAATATTCGATACACAAACATCGCCATGCAAATTTGCCCATGAACATTCCATTAAGGAACAGTGAACAAGGCCGATACAAGTTTAAGCTCAATGATAAAGGGCCTCCTTTTTATAGCCTAGTCCGAGAGGCGTGCCGCAGTGCAACACCTCTTTACATGGCATAGTACCCCACAAATGTAGCCAGAATTGAGAGGGGTTAGCCACCTTTGAACATTTTTATACCCACCACCGAAGGATGGGGGTATATTCATTTTGTCATTCCGTTTGCAACACATCGAAATATCCATTTCCGATCCTATAAAGTATATATATTCTTGATCAGCGTAAAAATCTAAGACGATCTAGATATGTCCGTCCGTCTGTCCGTCTGTCTGTTGAAATCACGCTACAGTCTTTAAAACAAAGATATTGAGCTGGAATTTTGCACGGATTCTTTTTTTGTCCATAAGCAGGTTAAGTTCGAAGATGGGCCACATTTATTATCCGATTTTGTTGAAATTTGGGGCAGTAAGTTGTGTTAGGCCCTTCGACATCCTTCGTCAATTTGGCTCAGATCGGTTCAGATTTGGATATAGCTGCCATATAGATCGATCCTCCGGTTAAGGGTCTTAGGCCCACAAAAGGCACATTTATTGTCCGATTTTGATGAAATTCGGGACAGTGGATTGTGTAAGGCCCGTCGACATCCTTCGTTAATTTGGCTCAGATCGTTCCAGATTTGGATATAGCTGCCATATAGATCGATCCTCCGATTTATGGTGTAAGGCCCATAAAAGCCACATTCATTATCCGATTTTGCTGAAATTTGGGACAGTGAGTTGTGTTTGGCCCTTTGACATATTTCTTCCATTTAGTCCAGATCGGTTCAGATTTAGATATAGCTGCCATATAGACCGATTTCTTGATTTAAGGTTTTGGGCCCATAAAATGATAATTTATTGTCCGATGTCGCCGAAATTTGGAACAGTGAGTTAAGTTAAGCCCCTTGACATACTTCTGCAATAACGCACAGATCGGTCCAGATTTGGATATAGCTGCCATATAGACCGATATCTAGGTTTTAGGTTTTGGGGCCATAAAAGACGCATTTATTGTCCGATGTCGCTGAAATTTGATACAGTGAGTTTGGTTAGGCTCTTCGACGTCGTTCTTAAATTTTGCCCAGATCAGTCCAGATTTGCATATAGCTGCCATATAGACCGATCTCTCGATTTAAGGTTTAGGGCCCATAAAAGAGGCATTTTTTGTTGTCCGATTTCGCCGAAATTTGGGGCAGTGCTTTGTGTTAGGCTTTTCGACATGTCAGATTTGGATATAGCTGCCATGTAGACCGATATCTCGATTTAAAGTCTTGGCCCCATAAAAGGCGCATTTATAATCCGATTTCACTGAAATTTGACACAGCGACTTATGTTCGGCTTTTCGACATCCGTATCGTATATAGTTCAGATCGGTATAAGGTATGAAATTTTCACCAAATTTTGATGAAAGGTGGTTTGCATATATACCCGAGGTGGTGGGTATCCAAAGTTCGGCCCGGCCGAACTTAACGCCTTTTTACTTGTTTTATGATGGTTTCGCCACCTTTCGAACCCGTTCTAAGCGGACATGTAAACCTCTGCGCTACGATGGCCTCCCTGAAATCGTTACTGCATAATAATACAAATCGCAAATTTTTTTTTTTTAAAATGTTTCTCGACCAGCTTACTTCAGCTTGGTCAACTTTAAATATCCCATTTTGGAAGGTAATATAGTTTCCGTTTAAGGGCGTTCTTTTTCGTTCTTTTCGGATCTATTAAATGCATTTTCTGTGTTTTCTTGTTGAATAAAGCCATTAGCTGCACTTATCTGTTTAAGTGTTTATGGGTTTCGCCCCAACTTTAGAACAGAAAGATTAAGGTTCACACATGCAATGAATTCATCCGCCGATAAGACCCACTTGTGAAATTGATGCATGCAACAAACCATCTATTGATTAAAGTGGCGGGTTCAAATCAAATGCAATAAATTAAATCCGCTCTCCTCACAATCGACACATTTTTTCAACAGGGAGCAGCACTTTATTACGTGATTAGTAACTACAACATCAGACACAGCAGGAGTATGTATTTAAGTAGTAGTACACATATTCAGTTAAATATATGAGCTATTGAGAGAAAGCCAGTGGTTTAAAAAAATTTTAATTTTTGCCATTTAGCTTACCATAGAATTATTATTCAAAATCTTTAAACAAATGTTTTCTACCATCAATCATATAACTAAATAAAATTTTGGAATTTTTGGAATCGGTTAATTGCGCACTCTAGAATCTCAATGATCCATATCGGGAGAAAGGGTATATGCCTACAATCATAACCGACCTATATCAATGAGAAATATGTAAGAAAATTTTCAAGCAGTTAGCTTTATTCTCCCGAAAGTTATTTTGCTTTTGAGAGACTGATGGATGAGCGGATGAGGCTAGATCGATTTAAAATGTCATGAAGTTCAAGGATATACATACACATTCCGTACGGTCTTAGTCCAATATTTCGAGGTATAACAAGATGAATGACGAAATTAGTATACCCTCATTTTTCGCAGAGGGTATAATAAATCATTGTAAGGCGAGCTGAAATAATCTTAATCCAAGAAGAAACTGGGGAATACAGGGCACTGGTGATATTGTTATGTTATGGGTTAACATAATTTTTATACCCTCCACCATAAGATGGGGGGTATACTAATTTCGTCATTATGTTTGTAACTACTCGAAATATTCGTCTGAGACCCCATAAAGTATATATATTCTTGAACATCGCGACATTTTTTGTCGATCTAGCCATGTCCGTCCGTCTGTCTGTCGAAAGCACGCTAACTTCCGAAGGAGTAAAGCTAGCCGCTTGAAATTTTGCACAAATACTTCTCATTAGTGTAGGTCGGTTGGTATTGTAAATGGGCCATATCGGTCCATGTTTTTATATAGCTGCCATATAAACCGATCTTGGGTCTTGACTTCTTGAGCCTCTAGAGTGCGCAATTCTTATACGATTGGAATGAAATTTTGCACGACGTGTTTTGTTATGATATCCAACAACTGTGCCAAGTATGGTTCAAATCGGTTAATAGCCTGATATAGCTGTCATATAAACCGATCTTCGGTCTTGACTTCTTGAGTCTCTAGAGGCCCAATTCTTATCCGACTGGAATGGATTTTGCGCGGCGTGTTTTGTTATGATACCCAACAACTGTGCCACGTATGGTTCAAATCGGTTCATAACCTGATATAGCTGCCATATAAACCGATTTTGGGTCTTGACTTCTTGAGCCGCTAGAATGCGCAATTCTTATCCGATTTGAATGAATTTTTGCACGAAGTATTTTGTTATGACATCCAACAACTGTGCCAAGTATGGTTCAAATCGGTTCATAGCCTGATACAGCTGCCATATAAACCGATCTTGGATCTTGACTTCTTGAGTCTCTAGAGGGCCCAATTCCTATCCGATTTGGCTGAAATTTTGCATAACGTTTTTTTATTCTTACTTTCAACAACTGTGTCAGATAAAGTTCAAATCGGTCAATAACCTGATATAGCTGCCATATAAACCGATCTGGGATCTTGACTTCTTGATCCCTAGAGGGATCCGATATGCCTGAAATTTTGTACGACGGATCCTCTCATGACCATCAACAAACGTGTTTATTATGGTCTGAATCGGTCTATTGCCCGATACAGCTCCCATATAAATCGTTCTCTCTATTTTACTTCTTGAGTCCCCAACGGGCCCAATTCTTATTCGAACTGGCTGAAATTTTACACAGGTCTCCAACATATAATTTATTTGTGGTCCGAACCGGACCATATCTTGATATCGCTTTAATAGCAGAGCAAATCTTTTCTTATATCCTTTTTTGCCTAAGAAGAGATGCCGGGAAAAGAACTCGACAAATGCGATCCATGGTGGAGGGTAAATAAGATTCGGCCCGGCCGAACTTAGCACGCTTTTACTTGTTTTTTTTAAGTTTTGATGAAATTATTTTCTTGACTATTAAGTAATTTTCTATTTATTTCTTTTCATTTGATTCGAAAAGGGATATTTAAGCTTTCATTGTTACAAAAGAGATACAAATTTTGATCTATCTTTATTGGGTTGCAAATATTTGATCGGGAATGGCCCATACAAATATGAACACATGTTAATGAAAAATCGAACGCTTAAACTCACACACAAGCATAAAGCGAAACAAATCGAATTGATTTTAATTTATTTTAAGCGGATTTTATTGTTTTTTCATCCTTCTACAACAAGCATAACATCAGTTTTGCAACGCTTTAAGCTATCCAAGCTATTCGTTCGGTATCTGCTATACACAAAGGCAAATATGTACGGGAAGAGGTTTATAATTTAATCATGATACGTTTAGTTGAAATAGTTTTGAAAGTAAATACCGAATGAGGAGAACAATTAAATTCATATAAATGTCTTCGTGAGCACAACAAAAATATTTAGTACCACAAAATACAAAAAGATTTTTTAGAATTAAAAAATAAAACCAGTAAGAAAGGGCACGAGTCGGGCGGTGCCGACTGTATAATACCCTACACCTACCCTATAAGTACAATGTGGAAGCTATATACAATTCTGAACCAATTTTGATAGACCTCGGCCGATGTTTTCAAATGGGTTATTAAACAATCCCTACCAAATTTTGAGCAAATATGTTCAAATTGTAATAACTTCGGTTGACAAATGACAACGTTATTGCAAATTACCCGAAATCTGACGAACGAACATATGGGAGCTATATTTAAATCTTACCGATTTCGAGCAAACTATTCAGATATTGTGGTAGTCGTGAGAGAAAACATTGTGCAAAATGTTGGTCAACAAATGCGCTTGCAGTGGCTCTTGGAGTAAAAATTCGGCAATATACATATATGACAGCAATATCTAAATCTTTGCCGATTTCTATAAAATTCACCAGCAATGTCGAGAGTCATAACAAAATTCCTCCTGCCAAATTACGAGAAAATCTGTTAACAAATGAGAATTTTATTGCAATATTTCTCAAAATCGGACGAACATATATATGGAAGCTATATCAAAATATGAACGGATTTTTTTCAATTTCAATAGGCCGAAAAACACGCCTGTATCAAGTTTTAAGACGATCGGATGAAAACTGCGACCTGTAGTTCGTACACAATTTAATATGGACAGACAGACAGACCAACGGACAGACAGACGGACATAGCTAAATCGAATCAGAAAGTGATTTTGAATCGATCGGTATACTTATCAATGGGTCTATATCTCTTCCTTCTGGATGTTACAAACAAATTCACTAAGTTATAATATCCTGTACCACAGTAGTGGTGTAGGGTATGAATTTAGAAAATTTGACATGAATTAGGAAGTAAAAGCGAGATAAGTTCGGCCGGGCTGAATCTCATATACCCTCTACTATGGATTGCAAGTGACTGGATGTTTCAATCATTTTTATACCCTACACTACTACTGTGGTACAGGGTATTATACCTTAGTGAACTTGTTTGTAACACCAAGAAGGAAGAGAGTTAGACCCATTGATAAGTGTACCGATCGACTCAGAATCACTTTCTGCTGGTCTGTCTGTCCATGTTAATATGTGTACAAAGTAAAAGTCACAATTTTTATTCGATCGTCTTCAAATTTGGCACAATCATTTATTTGGGCCTAGAGACATAGTCTATTGAAAATGGAAAAAATCGGTTCAGATTTGGATGTAGCTCCCATATATATGTTCGTCGGATTTGGACTAAAACTGCAAGTATGTCGTCATTTATAATCCGATTCTCACGAGGGAATTTCTTATAAGTCTCGACATTATTGTTGAATTTCATGGAAATCGGTTCATATATAGATATAGCCCAAATATGTATGTTCGTCCGATTTTGACTAGTATTGGAATAATTTAGTCATTTGTTAACCGATTCACACGAAAATTGGCACAAAGGATTCCCTTATAACTACCGGTATTGCTACTGAATTTAGTAGAAATCTGTTCAGATTTAGATAAAGCCCTCATATTTGTTTTCGTTTGATTTTGAATAATGTTCAATAATTTAGTAATTTTTTATCCGATCTTCACAAAATGTGGCACGAAGGTTTCTCTTTTAACTCTTCTGATGACTGATGAAATTCATAAAAATTTTATTCAGTTTCAGATATACCTCCCGTTTATATGCATCCCCGGATTTTCACTTTTAAGACCCTTGCTAACCCATTTATCAATCGATCTTCTCAAAAATTTGCACAATGATTTATGGCTCCTAACAAATTTAATCAAATTTTAACTACGACGATTTAGCATGCATATCCAATGTGATGTAGGGCTTCACAATGTCGGTTTCGCCTGACTTAAGCCCATCCTTTCTTGTTTCAAATATAAAGGACCTTTATTTAGTTATCGACCGATGTGAACCTTCCTTGTCAATGCTGTTAGAAGTCATAAAAAAAACAAGTAAAAGCGTGCTAAGTTCGGCCGGGCCGAATCTTATATACCCTCCACCATGGATCGCATTTGTCGAGTTCTTTTCCCGGTATCTCTTCTTAGGCAAAACATGATATAAGACAATATTTGCTCTGCTATTTGAGCGATATCAAGATATGGTCCGGTTCGGACCACAATTAAATTATATGTTGGAGACCTGTAAAAAATGTCAGCCAATTCGAATAAGAATTGAGCCCTTTGGGGGCTCAAGAAGTAAAATAGAGAGATCGATTTTTATGGGAGCTGTATCAGACTATAGACCGATTCAGACCATAATAAACACGTATGTTGATGGTCATGAGAGGATCCCTCGTAAAAAATTGCTGGCATATCGGATAATAATTGCGACCTCTAGGGGTCAAGAAGTCAAGATCCCAGATCGGTTTATATGGCAGCTATATCAGGTTATGAACCGATTTGAACCTTATTTGACACAGTTGTTAAAAGTAAAAATAAAATACGTCATGCAAAATTTCAGCCAAATCGGATAGGAATTGCGCCCTCTAGAAGCTCAAGAAGTCATATCCCCAGATCTGTTTATATGACAGCTATATCAGGTTATGGGCCGATTTCAACCATACTAGGCACAGTTGTTGGATATCATAACAAAACACGTCGTGCAAAAATTCATTCAAATCGGATAAGAATTGTGCCCTCTAGAGGCTCGAGAAGTCAAGACCCAAGATCTGTTTATATGGCAGCTATATCAGGTTATGGACCGATTTAAACCATACTTGGCACAGTTGTTGGGTATCATAACAAAACACGTCGTGCGAAATTTCATTCCATTCGGATAAGAATTGCGCCCTCTAGAGGCTCAAGAAGTCAAGACCCAAGATCGGTTTATATGGCAGCTATATCAGGTTATAAGCCGATTTAAACCATACTTTGCAAAGTTGTTGGATATAATAACAAAACACGTCATGCAAAATTTCATTTCAATCGGATAAGAATTGCGCACTCTAGAGGCTCAAGAAGTCAAGACCCAACATCGGTTGTTGGATATAATAACAAAACACGTCGTGCAAAATTTCATTCTGATCGGATAAGAATTGCGCACGCTCAAGACCCAAGATCGGTTTATATGGCAGCTATATCAGGTTATGGACCGATTTGAACTATACTTGGCGCAGTTGTTGGATATCATAGCAAAACACGTCGTGCAAAATTTCATTCCAATCGGATAAGAATTGTGCACTCTAGAGGCTCAAGAAGTCAAGACCCAAGATCGGTTTATATGGCAGCTATATCAAAACATGGACCGATATGGCCCATTTACAATACCAACCGACCTACACTAATAAGAAGTATTTGTGCAAAATTTCAAGCGGCTAGCTTTACTCCTTCGGAAGTTAGCGTGCTTTCGACAGACAGACGAACGGACGGACGGACGGACAGACGGACGGACAGACGAACGGACATGGCTAGATCGACATAAAATGTCACGACGATCAAGAATATATATGCTTTATGGGGTCTCAGACGAATGTTTCGAGTAGTTACAATCAGAATGACGAAATTAGTATACCCCCATCATATGGTGGAGGGTATAACAAGTAAAAGCGTGCTAAGTTCGGCCGGGCGGAATCTTATATACCCTCCACCATGGATCGCATTTGTTGTTTTTTTTCCCGGCATCTCTTCTTAGGAAAAACGGGATATAAGAAAAGATTTGCTCTGCTTTTTGAGCGATATCAAGATATGGTCCGGTTTGGACCACAATTATATTATATGTTGGAGACCTGTGGAAAATGTCAGCCAATTCGAATAAGAATTGCGCCCTTTGGGGGCTCAAGAAGTAAAATAGAGAGATCGATTTATATGGGAGCTGTATCGCGCTATAGACCGATTCAGACCATAATAAACACGTATGTTGATGGTCATGAGAGAATCCGTTGTACAAAATTTCAGGTAAATCGGTTAATAATTGCGACCTCTAGAGGCTCAAGAACCGATTTAAACCTCATTTGACATAGTTGTTGAAAATAAAAGTAAAATACGTCTTGCAAAATTTCATTCCAATCATATAAGAATTGCGCACTCTAGAGGCTCAAGAAGTCAAGACCCAAGATCGGTTTATATGGCAGCTATATCAGGTTATGCACCGATTTAAACCGTACTTGACACAATTGTTGAATATCATAATTAAACTCGTCGTGCTAAATTTCATTCCAATCGTATAAGAATTGCGCACTCTAGAGGGTCAAGAAGTCAAGACCCAAGATCAGTTTATATGGCAGCTATATCAGGTTATGGAGCGATATGGCCCATTTACAATACCAACCGACCTACAGCAATAAGAAGTATATGTGCAAAATTTCAAGCGGCTAGCTTTACTCCTTCGGAAGTTATCGTGCTTTCGACAGACAGACGGACGGACATAAAATTTCGCGACGATCAAGAATATAGAAACGACTGAACCGATTTACTTGAAATTTTCACAAATGGTGCATTATGACCCCGTGGTGAAAATGGGGTACTAGGGTACTACTACCTAGATGGTCCCTAGGGGAGCTGCCCAACCCTAAAACCTAGCAAATATATAAGACCAATCACAGCAATATGGGACTCAAATGATAGGGGGACAACCCCAAGCCCCAAAACACCCCTAAATCGGACATATTTACAGACCATGGCAATATGGAACTCAAATGAAAGGTGTTTGCGAGTAGAATACGAATCTGATACCAAATGTGGGACCACGTTTCTGTGGGTCCACCTCCTTTCCCAAAACACCCCCAAACAGGACTTTTTTACTGACCATGGGAATATGGGGCTTAAATAAAAGGTATTTGAATGTAGAATACGAATCTGATATCGAAATGTAGGCCAATACCCCAAACCGGACATCTTTGCTGACTTTTGCAATAATGAGTTTAAATGAGATTAGAAAACGAATTTGATATCCAATTTTGAAGGCAATGGCAATATGGGGTTCAAATAAATGATATATACATATAT